>NC_053430.1:33211671-33511671 GCF_007990345.1 Gossypium hirsutum | reverse complement strand
TTAAAAGTTCAAAATACAGTATGTGTTACCTCAACTGTACTATGTGGGAAGATGTTCATTACCGTGAAGGGAGTCGCTCTGTCCGTAATGTGCTCTAGAGTAGCAATTCGGGGGTCATTTTCATCTAACAATACTTTGTCCCCAACTTTAATTTGCCTTGTTTCATCCCTATGTTCATTGTGGTGTCGCTTCGATTTTTCGTGTGCTTTTGGTTTTTCCTTGACAGGTGTTCGCCATTCATCTAGTTCTCGATCTGTAGCCTTCGTTCTTCATAGATGGGTCTTTTGTTGTTACTTGAACAAGGCTCATTTATGCTCGTCGAACGTGTTTCCTACAAAAAAGGTTACACCACATGATTAGTATTAGTAACATGATTTATACAACCACTCTCAATATTTGATTTGTTACTCGAATTAGGAGCTTGAAAAGTGATTGTTTCGTTACCCACACGAAGTGTGAGTTCACCTGTACCAACATCGATAACGGTTCTAGTAGTAGGTAAAAAGGGCCTTCCTAAAATTAAAGGCACGTCACTATCCTCTTCTATGTCTAGAACAACAAAGTCTACTGGGTATATAAATTTATCGATTTTAACAAGAACATCTTCAATGATACCCCTAGGAAATCTAATGGTTTTATCAACCAATTGAATGCTCATCCTAGTTTGTTTGGGTTTCCCAAGACCTAGCTGTTTAAACATTTTATAAAGCATAACATTAATGCTCGCCCCTAAATCAGCCAATGTATTATTCACATTCAAACTACCAATCAAACAAGGAATCGTAAAACTCCCTGGATCTTTCAACTTGTTGGGTAGTTTATTCTGTAGAATGGTTAAGCAAGCTGCGTTCAACTCTACATGCGACGCCTCATCCAACTTCCATTTATTTTCTAAAAGCTCTTTTAGAAATTTAACTGCGTTTGGTATCTACGAAAGAGCTTCAATAAATGGTAAGTTAATGTGTAATTTCTTTAATAGTGTAAGGAATTTACCAAATTGTTCGTCTGTGTGGTCTTTCCTTGTCTCATTGGGGTATGGCACACAAGGTTTGTACTCTTTACTTATCGGTTTCCGCTTACTGTGGTCCACCTCGTCCTTACCTTTACTTACCACAATTCTTTTCCTCGATTCTGGTTCAGTTTCAATTAACCCTTTTTTTTCTCGAGCGGTAATCGGATTGAGTTGTTCCCTTGGGTTAAATTCAGTGTTACTTGGCAAGCTACCTTGTGTTTGTTCAGAAATTAATTTGGCAAGTTGGCCTATCTGAGTTTTGAGCCCTTGGATCGACGCTTGTTGATTCTTAAGTGTTGTTTCGGTATTCTAAAAATGAGTCTCTAACATTGAGATAAATTTCATTAGCATCTTCTCAAGGTTCGGCTTCTTTTTCTGCTGGTAAGGTGGTTGTTGAAAACCTGGGGATGTTGTGGCCTTTGATTTCCTTGACCACCCTATGAGAAGTTGGGATGGTTCCTCCAACCTGCATTATAAGTATTACTGTATGGGTTATTTTGAGGTCTAGAATTATTGTTACCCTTATATTGAACTTGTTTATCCTTGGTGCTAGGGTTGAAGGATTGATATTCTGTGTGTACTCCTCCTCCATTTGAATCGCACCTTATCACTGGATGTACCTGAGTAGAACTACACAAATCGTCAATCTTTTTATTTAAAATTTCTACCTGATTTGATAGCATAGTGACTGCGTCAAGGTTGAAAACACCGGCTGCTTTTGTCGGCTTTGTTCTCATGACTTGCCACTGATAGTTATTCAGTGACATCTTTTCAATAAATTCGTAAGCTACTTCAGGTGTTTTGTTATTGATAGTCCCACCAGCAGCTGCGTCGATAAGTTGCCTTGCTGAGGGGTTCACACCGTTGTAAAACGTTTGAACTTGCAACCATAAAGGTAACCCATAGTGAGGGCACCTTCTCAATAGATCCTTGTATCTCTCCCATGCATCATAGAGTGTTTCTAGATCCATCTGCACAAAAGAAGAGATATCATTCCTCAATTTAGCCATTTTAGCCTGCGAAAAATATTGAAGTAGAATTTTTCGGTTCCCAAGTAGTGATTGACCCTCGTGGTAACGAGTTCAACCACTATTTAGCTTTGTTCCTCAACGAAAATGGAAATAACCGAAGGCAAATGGCATCATCAGAAATGCCATTGATTTTTAAAGTGTTGCAGAATTCCAGAAAATTTGTCAAATGAGTGTTTGGTCCTCGTCCGGTAAACCATCAAACTGAACAAACTATTGTATCATTTGAATCGTGTTAGGTTTCAGTTCAAAATTATTTGCAGCAACAACAGGCCTAACTATACTTGACTCAGTTCCTATTAAATTAGGCTTAGCATAATCGTACATAGTGCGTAGAGCAGGATTCTGATTTACTGGATCAGCATCAATCGCAGGAGGTAGCGGATTTTTTTTATTTTCAACCATCTCCTCGGTTGTGGTGGAAATATCGTCCTCTTGCTCTTTCTCTATGTATCTTAGGTTTCGCCTTATTTCTCTTCAGTTTCTACGAGCTATGTGATCGATCTCACTGTCAAAAAGCAATCGTCCCAACGGGTTTCTTCTAGTCATAAACTATAAAAACCTGCCAAAAAGAAAAATAAAATTTAGTAACAAAAATCAAAATAAAATTTAAATTGCAATAAAATAAATGGCTAAAGTAATAAAAATTAAGTGTTCCTAATATCTTAGTTCCTCGACAACGGTGCCAAAAACTGAATTGATGTAAATCGTGATAAGTTTTATAATTTATGAATGATCGTTCTTGAAAACTAACTATTATCACGAAAAAGGCAAGCGCACCTATCGAACAGTAGTATAGCTTATGGCAAGACCGGAATGTCGAACCCAAAGGAACTAAAAGCACTAGTGTTAACTTTCTTTTTATTATCTAGCCTAAAAATAAAGGGATTTGTTTTATCTAAACTAATTACTAAACTAAGAATGCACAGAAAGTAAATTGGGGAAATAAGTTTTGGGAAAACTGAATGATTTGGACAATACCTAAGGAAAAATCCACCTAGACTTTACTTCTTATTGACTCTAAATTAGACAATTTATTCATTTGACTTGATCCATAGAAATCCCTAATTTATATTATTATCTCTCTCGAGACTAACAACGTCTAACCCTAGGTTGATTAATTGAAATCTCTTTCTAATTAAAACCCCTAGTGTTGCATTAACTCGATTTATGGTTTCCCTTATTAGGTTTCACCCTAATCCCGCAAAATTATGTCACCCTATCTTTAGGCGTGCAATCAACTCCGCTTAATTATGTTAGTCTACTCTTAGACAGGGACTTTTGCTCCTCTGAATAAGCACATCAAAACTTGAATTAATGTCCTGGAATATCAAAGCAAGAATTAAGAACACATAATTAAGAACAAATCAAATATTTATCATATAATTCAGATAATAATAACAAGATTCGTCTTAGGTTTTATTCCCCTTAGGTATTTAGGGGGTTTAGTTCATATTTATGAAAGAAAACATCTCAAAAGAATAATAATAACAAAACATAAAGAAAACCCAAGAAATCTTGAAGGGAATTGAAGGGAGATCTTCAGTCTTGAAGGTGAATTCGGCTTCTGAGATGGATCAATCGACTTCCTTTGAGTAATTCCTTGCTTCCTACTCTCTGTGTGTCTTTCAAGTACCTCATGGGGTGTATATATAGGCTTTAGAATGCTTCAAAACCTTCAAGAGTGGCCTTTTTCCGAATAGGACTAGACTTGGGCTCGACAGGGACACGCCCGTGTGACACACCCGTGTGAGGTGGCTTAGGCCGTGTTGCAATCTGTTAAATAGACACGGACGTGTGAACTACCCGTGTGAGGAAGTCCAGGCTGTGTTGATTTCTTACGTTGGCCCATTTTCTCCATTTTTGGACCGTTTCTCGCTCTTTTTACTTTCTATGCTCACTTAAGTATAAAACATGAAATTAAAGGTTTAGAAGCATCGAATTCACCAAATCTAATGAGAATTCATCCATAAATGTGCTAAGCATGGGATACAAATATGTATAAATTATGATTTATCAGTAGAACTAAGCATTTTAGCATCAAACTACATGTGGTAAGGGAGATGGAATAAGCTCGAGAGGTAGAGCTAATTCATTGCAATTCAGAAGAACAGGTTGTTGATATCTTCACAAGAGCCCTTGGAGTGTCAAGGTACACTAAAATGAGAAAGCAGTTAGGAGTTAGCAGCATGGAGAGCAAGGAGGAGTGTTAGAAGATGGCCTTCCATGCAGCTCATGCAGCAAGGTGCACCACATGCGGTCGAGCCATGCTTGCAGCAGCTGAAGCTTATTGATGTTGTCCAAATTCTACTTGTTTTTATTACTTCAAGTTCATGTTTTGTAACTTAGTTTGATTTGAACTTATTTGGTAAAGAATTTGATGTAATTAAGTAGTGATTGAGCTGATAAATCAGCTTTGTTCATGTGTACAAGTTATTTTACCAAGTTTCCATGTAATTAGTGGTATTAGGTAAGCATTAGGTGAAGTTTACTTTGTTTTGCTCAGTCAATGACTGGTATATGTAATGGCAATATGCCAATGCTTCTTCTTAATGAAAAAATTATCAGATTTCATTCATATATGCTCCATTATTTTTCTTGCTTTCAATTTTGTTCTTGTTCTTAAACAAATTTCTACTTTTGTTTCTTCACTAAGTCACGAGGCTTGTTGCACAAGCTTTCGACTCTGCTTGCTCAGCTTTGTTTTAAACACCAACAATTTTCATAGCTAAACTTTTAACTGAAGCTGCCATGATCATAACATTCTAAAGAAACACATCTTGTTTCTACAGCTTCCACCAAAACCTTAACTGAATACATCGCTTGAGTCAAGAAGCGGGAAATCAACAATGCTTAGCCAATACATAGAGGCATTTTATAGAAGTGATGATGAAATTAGTTAATGAAACAAGGTAGCTACTTTCAAAGCATACCCAGCTCCAAAGAGCAGTAATCGTACAACAAGCTTAGGAATTTGTTTCCTTGCAGACTCCAAAAAACACTGGGCAATTGATGCTGGTGTGAGTTTTGTCCCATCAAAAGTTAAGGAAAAGAATGATGCAGATAAGAAACGGGAAGATTTATTCAACAATGACTTTGGCATATTAAGGGATGAACTCTCCGTCGTCACATTCTTCGGAGTATCAGACTTCTTTGGTTGAACATTTTTTGACTTTTCTGCTTCAACTTCAGCTTCTTTTATAGAATCTAAACCCAACATTACATTCTCATAATTAGTGAAATCAAAAAATTGTTTGTGATCTTCAAATCTTTTTTTTTTCGCTTCGTGAGATAAAATGTCTGCTTTAGGAATTAAAGTATCACCATTAGTCAAAGCATCCCCTTTTATTTCAAGAAAAGCATGACTATAACCCCCTTGACTGATCTTCTCCTCCTTGACAATATTCCCTTCACCCAAAACTTGCCCCTGGGCGGATTCAGTAGTGTCAACAGTCAAACTAGAAAGAGACTTTTCAGATCTTCTTAGGGTAATTTCAGACGTTTGTAGCCTCCACTTTGAAAGCAACAGTTTTCTCTGCTAAAAGCATGATGTTTGCCACATCTTCCTTAGCTTCCAAGGCATCCATCTGTGCTTTCTTTGCAACCTCTTTCAATCTCTCCACTTCCTTCAGCAGCTCCTTTTTACCCCACACTTGCCTTAACTCTACTTCACAATTTGCCAACTTCTTCTGACATTCTCTAATCTCATATTGTGCATCCAATAGCACTTCCTTATCTTCCCTAACATCCATTTGAGCATCACTCTTTCCATAACTTTTTACGGAACCATTTCCATTTTCCAGAAGTTCAAATGAGTCTACTACCACCTGAAGCCTTGCCTCAGCCTCAGCTAAGGATAGTGTCGTTGTTGCCTTTTGAACAGCCTCTTTAGCAATACACTCTTCATTGGCAATGCCTTGCATCACATTAAGCTTGCTATTAACATGATTCCAAGCATTTGTTGCTTTGTCCCTCGAGGCTATTGCAGCTTCTGATATTCCCTGAGCCTTTTCCTAAAACATCATACTGTTAAGACGAGCTACTTTCAATTCCTCCATTGCCTTGTGCACCAATTCCCTCAACTCATCCAGGGTAGGTGTTTCCTCTTCACCACTTACATTTATCACTTCTTCTCCCAGACTACCTGAGCTCTCATTACTACTCTCAGCAAATTCTGCATTGCGATCATTCCCATCAGCATACGGTGACGAATCACTGCCTTGACAATGCGGCTTAACTCCTCTTACTTTCGATACATCATGTAAACCACAAAAAAATGATATAGCCAAATACTTTCCACACAAAGGACTATCGAAGTTTCCTTTTAAAACCAAATTTGAACTCAAACGACTACTATACGCCATGTTTCTCTTTATTTTTCTCAGGGACCAAGTTTTTGATCCATGCTTGGGATTGAAAACATTGTAACTAAAGTTTCTACACCTAAATGGATCCAGTATCCTATATCTAGTAACTTTATCGCCATGAAAGATAGTGGGATGCTTATAACAACAGGTAAAATCCATCTTTCTATGCCACACCGATCTTTATTCTTGGCAGAGCGTTCGAAGCACTCCCATTGACATTTTATCAATGAATCCACCCTAGCAGCCCTATAATAGCCATCCAAAACATACTTTTATGCAATAAACATATACCTATACGTGTATGCATGCCTATGCGTATGCACAGAAATTACGTAAGCGTTCTGTACAAAAAATCGATAAAAGTGAAGAGTGAGCACTGACCGATCGAAGAAACGAAAGAATGTTCGAAAGAGGCATAGTTTGAGTGGAGAAGTTAAAGAATAAAGAGAAGAAAAAAATAGATAAACAAATCGACGTGGCCTTTTCTTACTTATATTTCCTTTCAGTTATAAAGTGGTAGCATTGGTTTTACTATCTCTTTCATTTATTCTCAGGAGGAGGTTGGAAAGTAGAACATTTCAAAACCTGTACTGCAATTCTCTGTTCGGAAACCGGGAAAATGACGTGGAAAATTACACGAGGGTTTAAGGAACTGAAAATGTGGCCTTCGATATACCATAGTGTCAAATCAGTTACATTTTTTACTCGTGGAAGGAAACAATCCACCCGGAATATATATCGATCTAAATTTTAGTTTTTTTTACCGTGCAATGGATAGGGGATTGTGTAGCAAATTTCAAGAAAATATTGCTTTTAAAAAGAATTTAGTGATATGTACCATTTTTCTGATTTTTGTGGAAATATGTTTGATTTTGTCGATTTTTTAATTTTTAATTAACAAATATATTGTTTTTAAATTTATTTTCTTAATTACTATCTTTTTTTTATAAAATTAAATAATAATTTCCAAATATCACCATTTTTAGTAAAAAGTTTCAAATAATATAAAATAAAAAAATACAAATGTTTTTAGAAAAGAAAATGAACTTGGAATTCAAAGATAAAATTAATATTATTTAATCATCTAATCAGATAAGTTGGTGTGTTAAAAAGAGTAATTAAAAATAAAAATAAAGTTTGAAACAAGTTCAAATAAAAATATAAATGTGAGTAGAGGAGGAATCAAATTTCAGTCTCAATGATAAAATTAATAATATTTAATCATCCAACTATATAAACTAATATATTAAAATTATTTAATCACGTGTAATTTTTTTTTGATAATATCATAAAATTATCAACAGCTTTATCAATGACAGTAAGATAAATTCGTATTTTTAATATTTTATTTTTGGTTAATTATCAAATAAAATTCTATTAAATTTGAATTTTGCTTATCAGGAATGAAGTTAGTGTGCTGAATTCAAACTCTTACAAAAAAGGGCTAAATTGGAACAAAAAGCAAAGAGGAGGCTTGATTGAAAGATTGAAGGTTCAAAGATGATTAGATAAAGATTGAAGGGTTTAAGATTTTTTTTTAAAAGTGGTTGGATAAAGATTGAAGGATTTTTTTATATTGTTACAACTCTATAATTAGTTTAAATTCTAATTTAAATTTGATTTTAAAATTTTGAATTATTTAGTGATAAAATCTAGAATTATTTAGTGATAATATTTAAAATTATTTAGTGATAATATTTAGGAAAAATCTAGCTAAATTTTAGCACTAAAAGTGTGTATTAATACCTAGTAGCTACAACTAATTCAACATACTTTACCTTTGACATTTAATTTTTTTTCTCCCTTCCTGCATCTCCCATATTCTATTCTTTCAATTTTTTTTCTTCAACTTTTAGCTTTTCGATTTAATTCCCTTCCAAAGCCCTTTCCTTTTCTACCTTTCACAATTCCACAAAACCACTTTCAACGCATGATTTCTTTCATGATTAACTAAATCATTTTTAGCCTTAGCCCGGTTATCACTTCGATAAAGTAATCATGAGATATAAACTCACACTAAAGACTTTGCAATTTGGTATTTGCTATCTCTCAAGTATATGGGATAGTACAAATTCGTCCCTCAAAGTTGATTCGATTTTAATTCAAAAAGCGTGCGTTGGGTTGAAATCGTTTGGCATACAGTTGGGAAGTTGAGTCGGTGGTGCTGTATTCAAAATCCCAAGAACAAATTAGCGTGTTCAATTGGAAAAAGCTAGTTGGATTCCGTTAAGAGAGATAGTGATCGGATTTAAATGACCCACATTGTTTAGGTCATTAATTCGAGTTGGGCTTTTCATATCGCAAGGCTGTCAAAGTCTTAAACGTGGTTGGAAATTTGACAATGGTCAATTTGCAAGTGATACTAGGATGGACTACGAGAGGAAAAGTTGGTGGTTTAAGGGATCCTCGATTGCTATAACCAGCTTATCGATTAGAAGGGAAAATCTATTTCAATGATCGATTCAAGATTGGAGTACGTCGAGGCTAAGGCTAAGCTTAAAAAATATTTTATTTATCCATTTATTTTATTTTCTTAAATTTATTTTTTATTTAGAATATATTTTATTTTATTTTATTTTATTTTTCGTATTTTCTTATTTTATTTGCTTAATCAAATTAAGACCCCCATTTTTAATTTCCAGCGTTGTAACGCACTAGTCGTGGGCACGAATATTACCGCGACAACAATTCTGGCCACGAGAAAAGGCGAAATTAGGCAACCAATCCCTGTGGATTCGACCTACTACTCTATATTTCAATTGAATGTTATTTTGTCATATGAATTTATATTTGTTGGTTTCGACGCCCATCAAACTTTGCCGCCGTTATCGGGGATTGGTGAAAATTTTTTAATTTTTGTTTGTTTTCTTTATGACCAGGTCAGAATCGAGAACTTTAGCATTTGAACCAGAGATAGAAAAATTGGCTCAAACACTTCAAAGAGAAACAATTCGACGAAGTGAACAACCACAACCTGATTTTGAAGAAGAATCTTACACCGAAAATATTTACTCATTCGAAGATTCAGACGGCATAGCAGATCAAATTATACGCCAACTTGCAGCTGCATCGGACGAACAACAACTGCTATGCATAACTTATCCGGCGAGCGAAACACCGTTCAAGTTGAAGTCAGGATTAATACATTTATTGCCTACTTTCCACGGTTTGAAAAATGAGAATCTCCATACTCATCTGAAAGAGTTCCACATAGTTTTGTCTAAGCATGAAACTAGAAGGAGTAACTGAGGGTCAAATAAAACTACGAACTTAACTGAGGATCAAATAAAACTACGAGCTTTTCCTTTTTCATTAGCTGACTCTGCTAGAAAATGACTGTTTTATTTACCTCCAAGATCTGTTAATACTTGGACTAATATGTCTCGATTGTTTCTTGACAGGTTTTTCCCAACAGCTCGAGCAGCTGAGTTAAGGAGGAGTACAGTCGGAATACAACAAAAAGAAGCAAAATCACTCTATGAATATTGGGAGCGATACAAAAAATTGTGTGCAAGTTGCCCACAACATGGTCTGTCTGAACAGTCGCTCCTACAATATTTCTACGAGGGGTTACTCCCACTGGAAATGAAAATTATTGATGCCACTAGTGGAGGGGCTCTTGTGAACATGACTCCCCGAAGAGCTAGGGAATTAATTCAACTATGGCTGTAAATTCTCAACAGTATCGACAACCTATGGAACCTACAAGAAGGGTTCATGAGCTAAGTACTCCTTCCATAGTAAATAAGATTGATGAACTTACTAATGTAATTAAAAATATGCTTGCAGGACTGACGAACCTAGCTCGGTTGTGCGAGATTTGTGCTAAGCCTGATCATCCTACTGACTCATACCCGATTTTACTTGAAGACACAACTGCACAAGTAGATGCCATTGGAAACTTTCCTAGGCCTCCTCAAAGGCATTATATCCATATTCGAACACATACAATGTAAGGTGAAGGGACCACCCAAATCTAATCTATGGATTGAACAATCAATACTATCAACCATATCAACAAAGACCACCTCGGCCTCAACAGTATTAACCTTTAAAGTCATCTCTTGAAGCTATAATAGAGAGGTTAGTCGTTAGCACTGAAAAGTTCCAACAAAAGACTAAAGTACATTTCCAAGAACTAGATCAGTGAATAAATAAGCTAGTAGTTACAGTTAGCCATTTGGAGAACCAAGGAAAATTGTTATCTCAAACCGAGCCAAACTCTCGTCAAAATGCAAGTGCTGTGACCGTAAAAGATGGAACAGAGTCAGAACTAGTGCTTGGCACGAATCGTGACCACAATGATGAATAGGAAGTCAAACCAGCAACTCTCACTAAGCCGGCGCCTCATTAACCATTTCTTGCACCTCTCCCAGACCCTAAAAGGCTCGCCTAAGTTAAAAAAAACGAGAGGTAAAAGAAATCCTTAAAACATTCTGAAAAGTAGAAATTAATATGCCTTTACTTGATGCAATTAAACAGGTTCCAGGCTATGCAAAATTTTTAAAAGAACTGTGTACCGGAAAAAAGAAGCTCTAAGGAAATGAATGGGTGAATGTCGGAGAAAACGTTTTTGCAGTGCTACAAAAGAAAATTCTGCCGAAGTGTAAGGACCAAGTTATGTTTTCTATATCCTGCAAAAAAGGTAATATTGGCATAAAGAGAGCTATGTGTAATTTAGAAGCATCTATTAATGTAATGCATTTATCTGTTTTTAATTGCTAAACACGGGTCCTTTGAAAGAAACAGGTGTGATTATTCAATTGGAAAACAGGTCATGCATATATCCAAAAGAGGTACTTGAAGATGTTCTCGTAAAGGCAAATAAAGTAATTTTTCCTATAGATTCTTACATCATTTATATGGAAGACGACCACTCAAAAAATACTTCTGATATTTTACTCTGAAGGCTATTCCAAAGTACCGCACGTACAAAGATTGATGTTCGTAGTGGAAACCTCACTATGAAATTCGACGGTGATGTGATAAAATTTAATGTTTATGAGGCGATAGGCCAGCCCAACATAATGTCGAATATTTCTAGCGTCGATATTATTGAACCACTAACGAAATTTCATTTTAAGTATCATGAAGGGGATGGATTACAAGCTGTACTTTCCAAAAGTTTAGATCTCAATATGATGGATAAATTAGAGGAGGTAATGACGTTTAGAGAACCGATTCGAGAAACCATTGTTTTATTGGAGACTCCTCAATTCCCTAGAAGTCAAAGTAAGTATTTTGAACTTTCTCCTTCTAAAACTAAACTTTTGCCTTCTATTTTATAGGCCCTTGAGATAGAGCTTAAACCATTTCCAGAACACTTGAAGTATGCCTATTTAGGTAGTGGAAACAATTTACTAGTAATAGTTTCCAGTAAACTTTCGAGATTAGAAGAGGAGAATTTAATTCGAGTCTTGAGATATTACAAAGGGGCTATCAGATGGACGATCACCGACATAAAAAGATTAATCCCTTCGACTTGTACGCATAGAATACCGATAGAAAAAAGTGCATGCCCAAAAAGAGAAGCTCAAAGATGCCTTAATCCACCAATGATGGAGGTTGTCAAAAAGGAAGTTTAAAAGCTACTGGATGTCGGGATGATCTATCCAATTTTCGACAGTAATTAGGTCAGCCCAATTCATGTGGTACCTAAGAAAACTAGTATGACTGTAATAAAAAATGCAACAGGAGATTTAGTTCCCACTCGAGTCCAAAATGGGTGGAGAGTCTGTATAGATTACAGGAAGTTAAACTCTTTAACTCGAAAAGACCACTTTCCACTTCCTTTTTATTGATCAAATATTAGAACATTTAACGGGAAAAACTCACTATTGTTGTCTTGATAGTTATTCAAGTTTTTTCCAAATTCCAATGGCACCAGAGGACCAAGAGAAAACAACGTTTACATGTCCCTTTGGCACATTCGCCTACAGACGGATGCCGTTTGGACTTTGCAATGCGCCAGCCACATTCCAGAGGTGTATGGTAAGTATATTTTCTAACTATGTCGAGAAAACAATTGAGGTACTTATGGATGATTTTACAGTTTATGGTAATTCTTTCAATGAATGTCTGTCAAACCTCGTTAAAATTTTGGATAGATACCTAGAATTTAATCTAATTCTTAATTATAAAAAATACCATTTTATGGTAGATAAGGAATTGATTTTAGGGCATATTGTTTATGCTAAAGGGATCATCGTCGATAAGGCCAAAACTGATGTTATCAACTCACTTCCATATCCCACAACTGTGAGGGAAATTCGTTCTTTTCTTGGTCATGCAGGTTTTTATAGGCGCTTTATTAAGGACTTTTCTAAGATTTCGTGACTGCTCTACAATCTCTTGCAAAAAGATAAAGAGTTCGAATTTGATCTAACGTCCAAAGATGTGTTCGACACTCTCAAACAAAAGCTTGTTTTGGCTCCTATAGTGCAACTGCCAAATTAGGACTACCCTTTCGAGCTCATGTATGATGCAAGCAGCCAAAATGTAGAAGCTTTCCTTGGGAAAAGAATTGGGAAGGAACCTCATGTCATATCCTACGCCTCTAAAACACTAGATATTGCCCAGAGCAATTACTCAACTACTGAAAAAGAATTATTAGCTATTGTTTTTGCTTTGGAAAAATTTAGATCGTATTTATTAGGTACTAAAGTTATTGTTTTTTTTTCTGGCTATGTAGCGTTGAAATATTTGATCGGGAACTTAGGTTGATTTGATGGATTCTTCTCTTATAAGAATTCAATCTTGATATCAAGGATAAAAAAGAAAGCGAAAACCTAATAGTTGATCATTTGAGTCGAATTCCCTTCTCAAAAGACGACACACCTCTTAAAGATGACTTCCTGGATGAAAGTCTTCTATCAGCTCAGACAATTTACCCATAGTTTGCAGATATAGTAAATTACCTCGCTACTGGTATTGTTTCTTCCAACTTATCATGTTCTGAAAAGGATAAGCTCAAAAGAGACTCACGATATTATATTTGGGACAATCCATACCTACGAAAACACTACTCCGATCAGGTAATTCGACGTTGTGTCGCAGAAACTGAGGTACAATCTATCCTCTTTTTTTTGTCATTCTTATGCTTGTTGAGGGCATTTCGATCCTAAATGCATCACACATAAGGTACTTGAATGTGAATTATTTTGGCCACACATATATCATGATGCTTATTTATTTTGCAAAACTTGCGAGAGATGTCAAAAAGTGGGAAATTTAAGCCGAAAAAATTAGATGCGCCTAACACCTATACATGTATGCGAAACTTTTTATGTGTAAGGCATCGATTTCATGGGACCGTTTGTTTCATCATTTAATAATGTTTACATTGTTCTGGCTGTAGATTATGTATCTAAATGGGTAGAAACTAAAGCTTCTCGACATGCCAATACTAAAATTGTAGTGGATATTTTAACGAACTCTATTTTTTTCCAAGTTTGGCACACCGAGGGTGTTAATTAGAGATCAAGGAACTCATTTCTGCAATAAGGTAATTAACACTCTACTCAAAAAGTATGGGGTGACACAACGTGTGGCCATGGCTTATCACCCACAAACAAACGGTCTTGCGGAAGTTTCAAACCGCGAAATAAAATTGATTTTGGAAAAGACCGTGAAACCAAATAGGAAGGACTGGAGCTTACGATTAAACAATGCATTATGGGCATACCGTACTGCTTACAATGGACCTATAGGAATGTCCCATTATTGACTCATATTCGGTAAACCATGCCACCTTTCAGTTGAGTTGGAGCATAATGCATTTTGGGCAATAAAAAGATGCAACATGGAGTTGGACGCCGTAGGTAATTATCGAAAATTAGATATTCAAGAGCTTGAAGAGGCCTAACGTGACACATATGAAAACGCCCAAATTTATAAAGATAAAACCAATGCTTTCATGACCAAAGAATATCTCGCAAACAATTTTTAATTGGTCAAAAAGTGTTACTTTACAACCCAGTACTGAGGATTTTTACAGGTAAGCTTCGAACCAAATGACTTGGTCCTTTTGTTGTTACTAAACTATTTCCTCATGCTGCAGTTGAAATTAAGAACGAGGAGTCCAAGAAGTATTTGAAAGTCATTGGACAAAGGTTAAAACCCTTTTACAAGAATTTTCAAGTACACGTGGTAGAGGAATTATTTTTCGAGGAGCTGAACGATTAAATTTTCCAAGTCGTCGAGCTAACGGCGTTAAACAAAAGCGCTTAATGGGAGGCAACCCACATTTATTTTTATTTATTTACATAATTTAATTTTAAATTTTAGTTTAGTTTAGTTTGAGAATTAAATAAAATATTATTTTAATTCGTTTGATCATGTTGTTTTCCAGGAGCAACCACCTTCAGCTATAGACGAACGACTTCATCGCATTGAAGCTCGCCTCGAAATAATGGAAGTCAACATCTCAAACATCCTCACCGTTCTACAAAGTAATCACTTCCATCGCCTTCTGGCCCATTAAATATAAACGGGGAGTACACTTTCTACATTCATATTATTCTTTTTACACATTTGGGGCAATATAGGCTAAGTAGGGGGAATTTTGGATCAAGCCATACTTTCTTTTTGCATGTGTTTTGCTAAGAATAATTTTTTAATTCGTTTCGAAAATAAACCTCTAATTCTTATGTTTAGTTTACTTAAATAAGTGGGCAAATCATGAATAACTATTGCTTGCTTGATCAATGAATATTTTGTAGAATTGAAAATATTATGCCTTAGTCAATATTTCATGAAAATTGTTGGTTTTGTTGAACTTGCCTAATGAAAGTACTCGTTTAAATAAATAAATAAATAAAAATAAATAGCTTGGTTAAGAGTGAAGATTCAAGTAACCGGGATGAAATGCTTGGGTTGTCATCTCATTTCGCGTCAAAAGGTTTGGTGACGAGCCGAAGCTTGTAACACTCCACTAATCGAGTTGCCTTGAGAAATAAATCGACTAGGGACGTGTGAAACTAAGTAACCGGGATAAGGTGCTCGAGTTGTCATCTCATTTCGTGTCAAAAGGTTTGATTATGTCTCGAATTTGTTAAAAATAAAAAATTAAATAAAGAGAACGTGCCAGGTTGAGTAATCGAGGTGAGGTGCTTGGGTTGTCATCTCACTTCGCGCCAAAATACTTGGCTTTGTTTTTAAAAAAATAAAAAAAATGTATATAGATATAAATAAAAGCATATGTTGAGTATGATCATTTTACATGTTTGATTGAGCCTAAATTTAGTGAAATAGTTGAGTTTGACATACTATTTGAGATTTTATAAAAAGCTTATTGATTGAGTTTAGCAATTTTTATTTTTTATTCACCTAATTATTTGATGTATGCTTGACTAAGAAAGGGGGTTTTGATTTTGTAAGGGATTGACAAATTATTTTTAGTACATATCATGCTTGACGACAAGCATCGGCTAAGTAGGGGGAATTTGAGAGCAAGATAAATTCGTATTTTTAATATATTTATTTTTGACTAATTATCAAATAAAATGCTATTAAATTTGAATTTTTCTTATCAGGAATGAAGTAAGTGTGTTGAATTCAAACTCTTAGAAAAAAGGGCTAAATTGGAACAAAAAGCAAAGAGGAGGGCTTGATTGAAAGATTGAAGGTTCAAAGATGATTAGATAAAGATTGAAGGGTTGAAGATTTTTTTTAAAAGTGGCTGGATAAAGATCGAATGATTTTGATATTGTTACAACTCTGTAATTAGTTTAAATTCTAGTTTAATTTGGATTTTTAAATTTTGAATTATTTAGTGATAATATTTAAAATTATTTAGTGATAATATTTAGGAAAAATCTAGCTAAATTTTAACACTAAAAATATATATAAATACCTAGTGGCTACAACCAATTGAACACACTTTACCTTTGACATTTAATAAATTCTTTATTTTTTTTTCTTTTCTCTCTTCTTGCCTCACCCATATTTTGTTCTTCCAATTTTTTTTCTTTAACTTTTAGCTTATTGGTTTAATTTTCTTCCAAGGTCCTTTCCCTTTCCACCTTTCACAATTCCACAAAACCACTTTCAAAGCATGATTTCTTTCATGATTAACTAAATCATTTTCAGCCTTAGCCGAGTTATTACTTCGACAAAGTAATCGTGAGATATAAACTCACACTAAAGACTTTGCAATTTGGTATTTTTTATCTCTCCGGTATATGAGATAGTACAAATTCGTCCCTCAAAGTTGATTCGATTTCAATTCAAAAAGCGCACGTTGTGTTGGAATCGTTTGGCGTACAGTTGGGAAGTTGAGTCGGCGGTGCTGTATTCAAAATCCCTCGAACAAATTGGCGTGTTCAATTGGAAAAAGCTAGTTGGATTCCGTCAAGGGCGATAGTGATCGGATTTAAATGACCCACATGGTTGAGGTCGTTAATTCAAGTTGGGCTTTTCAGATCGCAAGACTATCGAAGTCTTAAATTATGGGTACGTGCACGTGGTTGGAAATTTGACAAGGGTCAATTTGCAAGTGATACTGGGATCGACTACGAGACGAAAAGTTGGCGGTTTGAGGGATCCTTGATTGTTGTAACTAGCTTCTCGATTGGAAGGGAAAATCTATTTCAAGAATCGATTTAAGATTGGAGTAGAACGAGACTAAGGCTAAGCTTAAAAGATATTTTATTTATCCATTTATTTTATTTTCTTAAATTTATTTTTGTATTTTCGAATATATTTTTTTTTTTTCGCATTTCCTTATTTTATTATCTTAATCAATTTAAAATCCTCATATTTATTTTCCAATGTTGCAACGCACTAGTTGTAAACCAGACTTAACAATACACATAGACGAAAACCGGGCCATAAAATTTCATTTAATTGAAAACTTTTCGAACACATGCATAACAAACAAAGCTAACTATATCATCACATCAAAACATAGGACATGGCACGATTAATTAAACTTATAAACCATAATGGATAAGGACCACATCTCATGATTTTATACTATAACTCAATGTAGACTGATATGTATGGTCAAAATCATAATAAAAATACATATCACAAACCAACTTCCTATACATGCCACTCACTTGATATTTCTAATATTTGAATTAATTTTCCCAAAAATGATAGTTTGATAGTGTGATTTTGCCTCCGACGATCTCCAACCCCGAGCTGACCTGCCAATACTAAAGAAATGGAGAGGACGGGTAAGCTTTACGCTTAGTAAGTTCATATGAAAATAATAAGCAATTACTACCATGCTTTTCAAGATAAAACACTATAATTGTACAATTACACATATTCAGGACAGGCTATTTTCTGGAGTCTCGGTGTTAAAAAAAATCATATCTCAAGTTACAAAACTCGAAATCAAATTCTGTAAATTTTCTATGAAACTAGACTCATATGTCTACTTACTAAATTTTTTCTAGAATTTTTGGTCAGGCCATTTAGTACAGTTTATTAGTTAAAGTCTCCCCTGTTTCAGGGTATGACTACTCTGACCCCTGTGCACTACGAACCAATTTTCTCCCTGTACAGAATTCCAACGACCATGCTGTTTCTTTCCTTTAAAATTAGATTCAATAAGGAATCCATGCATGTAAGGTATGACTCTCAATAATATTTTTACAATTTATGGTGAATTTCTAAATTCAGAACAAGGGATCTCGAATTCATTCAGACCCTATTTCACAAGAATTCAAATATCACACAATATAGAATTGTTTTGCTTCCTCTGTTTCTTTCATGTGAAAATAGACTCATTAAGCTTTATTTCAATTTTTTTTTAAATTTAATTCAACTTACACAATTTTTGGTGAATTTTCAAAGTCATGCACTGCTGCTGTCTAATATTGTTTTACTACTAAAGTTCACTTTTACACAATTTAACTTAATCCATTCCATTTTACCGAGGTTCGCTCAAATATTGAGCATATTGCTCATAAATTCAAATAAACATATACTTGCACTTGTTCATCACATAATCACTTTCACATGTATTTTCATTTAATCGATTTCCCGTTGAACTCATCGGAATTATAACAGATACACAATTGCCTGCACATTTTCCCATTTCCACACTTGTAGCCGAAGCTATCTGGTACGCATAGTAGCCTGCACTTAGTACTACACATGCAACCAACAGTCTGGTACACATAGTAGCCTGCACTTAGTACTACACACGTGACCTCACCATCTAATACACGTAGTAGCCTGCACTTAGTACTACACATGCGACCAATTATCCGGTACACGTAGTAGCCTGTACTTAGTACTACACATGTGACCTCACAATAGTTCATTTGTATCGTTTCTATTCCGAAGGTTCAATCGGGAAATTCCTCACTTTTCAACATTTTACTAAATTGTCCATAATCAATTTAAATTCATAACTTACATCAAATAACCATTTGATAGGCAGCCACATTTCATATGATATCAAAATATAATAACATAAAAAGAATCGATAGATAATTTATGTACGAATTTACTCAAAGTGTCGATCTCACTATCCATAGTACCAATTGTCCATTCATAGTATAATAAGACATAACTCAAATATTAAATCAGCTTTTAAGAATACATAACATATATCACATATTTCATATATCACTTGTCATGTATCTTCATTTTCTTACATTTCATGTAACATTCTTTCATGTCATATTTCCACATCATAAACACCATTCCATCAACTTTTCCAATATATTAAATCATAAAATATATAAAATAATAGTAAGAAATATAATTCAAACATAACATTGCATTATTATTATCATACGAACTTACCTCGATCCAGAAGCAGCAATTTACCATTTTAGTCCATAACCTTGTATTTTCTCGATTTAAGCCCGAATCTCGATTTCCTTCATCTATAATATCACATTTATCCTAATAATTAGTCACACTATTCATAAAGGTCCAAAAATCATATTTTTAAAAATTTTCATTTTGACCCCTAAACTTTTGCATATTTGCACTTTTGCCCCAAGGTTCGGAAATTAAACTTCATCCTATTTTCTTATGTTTTATGACATGCTGATCATTTTTCCCTTCTATGGCAACATCAAATTCTCACTCTAACATGTACTTATGACTATCAGGTATTTTTACCGATTAAGCCCTTTTGCTCGTTTTCACTTAAAACCGAGTAGCACAAGTTATCTAACATAATTTAAAACCTCATATTCTATCATAAAACACCAAAATACACAAATTTCACCTATGGGTATTTTTCCAAATATGAACCCTAGGTTGAATTATTGCTAGCATAAGCTAAATCAAGTTACCGGGACTCCAAAAACGTAAAAATCATTAAAAACGATGCTAGAACGGACTTACAATCGAGCTTGGAAGCTTGGAAACCCTATCCATGGAGTCTCCCTTGGTATACACGTCCAAGGTGAAGAAGATGAGCAAAATTGGCTTTTAATTTTGTATTTTAATTCATTTTACCCCTAAATGACCAAAATGCCCTTACTACTAAACTTTCCAAAAATTCCATTCATGTCCAATATTTGTCCATAAACTTTGAAATTGGTCAAATTTCTATTTAAGACCTCCTAATTAATATTTCAAAGCAATTTCATACTAGAAACTTCTAGAATGCAAGTTTTGCAACTTATTCAATTTAGTCCCTAACTTCAAATTAAGCACTTTATGCATAGAATTTCTTCACGAAATTTTCACACAATCATGCAATCATATCATAGACCTCAAAAAAATCATAAAATAATTATTTCTATCTCGAATTTGTGGTCACAAAACCACTATTTCGATTAGGCCCTAATTCGGGATATTACAATTCTCCCCCCTTTAGGGATTTTCGTCCCCGAAAATCTTACCAGAAAAGTGGTCTTCACTTAGATTCCTCAATTTCATATTTAATGTTGAAGAACTTTCACTTAGGTGGTGCCTCCAATATATCTCTTTAATTTCTCATATATTCTGAAATTCATTATCAGAAGTCGATCCTCACTGTACTCTTTTAGTTTGCTACTCACTATCACATTTTCCTCTTTCCGCTACGGAAATAATTCTGATATAACCTCAAAAACAATCCTTTCTTCTAGTTACAAAACAATTCATCATGCCATCCTTTACTATTCATTTATTACGTTAATCAAAACCGTCTCAATTGCATTAGCTCAAGTACCAAAATATCTCAATTGAAGACATTAACTATAATTGACTTACTTGAGAGAAGTAATCCACCATACCGATTGAAACTCGCACTTTTATCACTTATACCTTTACTGTTGTCAAACCTTACACGAAAATTAGAAAAATCCCAATACTGAAATCACCACATCACCCAAATCAAATCAGAAGTATAGCCATACTTGACATGATTATCACGAGTTGAAGAATGCACTCCGAACATGAGTCATAGTTGACAAATTACGGAATAAAGATAACAAGAAAACCGAATAAAGAAATCCAAGATAGAAAAACCCAGAATAAAGAAATCCAGAATAAAGAAACCCAAGATACGATACTATACCGGAAAATTGAAAACCAAACTCATAGGAAAATATAGAAGATCCCGATAATTCCTCAGAGAAAAGAAATCCAGTAGAAAACATCATTTAGTCTCACTGGAATCAAATGCAACAAGAACAATATATCTTCCCATATATATACATATCAAATGGAGCATCAAGTAGAAGAAACAGAATCATAGTATCATACATATTCTCTCATAATTTTTTTTTATCAGGCAGAATATAATAGAATGCCCGAAGGAATAGAGCAATATAAATTATAAACCAGTCAGGCTACCAATGCTTTCATTTAACATCAAGATTAGAAAACATCCCCATATAACAAGAATTTCTTCAAAAGATCAATAACCATAGAAATATTTCTGGGAACGGATAAACACATAGAACATCTTAGAAGAAACTGCTAAAATCTGTCCAACCGTAACTGTCACACTCAGATATTACACATTTCAGATATCATTTCCCCAACTATTTCTGCCATCACAAATTTCATATTACTTTTCACTAAAGAAGACTAGTTCTGAATAAATTTTTATTTGCACTTTTCTCGACCTTGTACCTTAGTAATTCGATTTATCAAAATAAATTTCTTCTCTAACTGGAACAGTGCATAACTCCAATAATCCTTATGCCAATCTGATACTTTTCTAGCTTTGACTTTACTTATCAATTCATTCTTCAATCTCTAATCATATTTATAATTATTCTAGCACTGAACTCTTTGGTTTCTCAACAGGAAACTTATTCAGTATAAATCTCATGAAATTCCGTTATAAAACACCACTTTGGTAAAGGGAAAGGGGTCGTAGGGCCTCTGATTCAACTCTCATATACATATACATGTAACACAGTTTTCTTCATAGCAATCATATCACAATCATGTTATTCATTTCGAGTAACTAACATTCATATTGATTTAATGCTCACTTTCCAGTTATCTCATTTAGTCAAGTATAATTATGCATGCATCCTATGTTTTCTAGATAGCTTGACTTATCCATTCATCTACTCGAACAAATCATACTCATGATATCATATAAGGGTTAAACAAACATAGATATTTATATCACAATCAAAACTTTCGTTTCGTGCATCATCATATACATATAATTACAATCACATAATTCAGTCCAAACAATTTAACATAGATAAATTCATTTCATTATAATCATTTATCTCATAAAAAATATCATTGACATTCATCAACATTCAACGTTCAATCAAGGCAATGACATTTTCATTCATATCATGATATTAGGAACTTTTACTCATACTTCTACGAATTTCTATTTATCCCGTTCATCTTATCAAGTAAGCCAAGTGCACTACATCATATGAGCATCAAGCAAGTATGGATATTTATCACAACATGACCTTTCATCTCAAGTGTTATCACTTATATATATATCATAAACTTTTATTCATACTTTTCTAAATTGAGACTCATCATAATCGTAATTTTATTCAAACACCTTCGCATCACATTGAACATGGTCAGTGCAGCTCAGTTGGAGAGTACCTCTGTCTAAGCAAGACGTGCTCATACGCGTCGGGAGATATCACACTATCATGGATCAGTGGCATGTATAGCTGGACTTTTACACATACTAGGTTAGTCCGAGAACCGACTAAGCCATAGCTCTGATACCACTAAATGTAACACCCCTTACCCGTATCCAAGGCCGGAACAGAGTACGAGGCATTACCAAACTTAACAATACACATAGACGAAAACTGGGCCATAAAATTTCATTTAATACAAAACTTTTCGAACACATGCATAACAAACAAAGCTAACTATATCATCACATAAAAACATAGGACATGGCACGATTAATTAAACTTATAAACCATAATGGATAAGGACCACATCTCATGATTTTATACGATAACTCAATGCAGACTGATACGTATGGTCAAAATCATAATAAAAATACATATCACAAACCAACTTCCTATACATGCCACTCACTTGATATTTCTAATACTTGAATTAATTTTCCCAAAAATGATAGTTTGATAGTGTGATTTTGCCTCCGACGATCTCCAACCCCGAGCCGACCTGCCAATACTAAAGAAATGGATAGGATGGGTAAGCTTTACGCTTAGTAAGTTCATATGAAAATAATAAGCAATTACTACCATGCTTTTCAAGATAAAACACTATAATTGTACAATTACACATATTCAGGACAGGCTGTTTTCTGGAGTCCCGGTGTTAAAAAAAATCATATCTCAAGTTACAAAACTTGAAATCCAATTCCCTAAATTTTTTATAAAACTAGACTCATATGTCTACTTACTAAATTTTTTCTAGAATTTTTGGTTGGGCCATTTAGTACAGTTTATTAGTTAAAGTCTCCCCTGTTTCAGGGTATGACTACTCTAACCCCTGTACACTAAAAACCAAATTTCTCCCTGTACAGAATTCCAACGACCATGCCGTTTGTTTCCGTTAAAATTGAATTCAATAAGGAATCCATGCATGTAAGGTATGACTCTCAATAATTTTTGTACAATTTATGGTGAATTTCTAAATTCAGAAAAGGGGATCTCGAATTCATTCAGACCCTATTTCACAAGAATCCAAATATCACACAATATAGAATTGTTTTACTTCCTCTGTTTCTTTCATGTGAAAATAGACTCATTAAGCTTTATTTCAATTTTTTTAAAATTTAATTCAACTTACACAATTTTTGGTGAATTTTCAAAGTCATGCACTGCTGCTGTCTAATACTGTTTTACTACTAAAGTTCACTTTTACACAATTTCACTTAATCCATTCCATTTTACCGAGGTTCGCTCAAATATTGAGCATATTGCTCATAAATTCAAATAAACATATACTTGCACTTGTTCATCACATAATCACTTTCACATGTATTTTCATTTAATCGATTTCCCGTTGAACTCATCGGAATAATAACAGATACACAATTGCCTGCACATTTTCCCATTTCCACACTTGTAGCCGAAGCTATCTGGTACGCATAGTAGCCTGCACTTAGTACTACACATGCGACCAACAGTCTGGTACACGTAGTAGCCTGCACTTAGTACTACACACGTGACCTCACCATCTAATACACGTAGTAGCCTGCACTTAGTACTACACATGCAACCAATTATCCGGTACACGTAGTAGCCTGCACTTAGTACTACACATGTGACCTCACAATAGTTCATTTGTATCATTTCTATTCTGAAGGTTCAATCGGGAAATTCCTCACTTTTCAACATTTTACTAAATTGTCCATAATCAATTTAAATTCATAACTTACATCAAATAACCATTTGATAGGCAGCCACATTTCATATGATATCAAAATATAATAACATAAAAAGAATCGATAGATTATTTATGTACGAATTTACTCGAAGTGTCGATCTCACTATCCATAGTACCAATTGTCCATTCATAGTATAATAAGACATAACTCAAATATTAAATCAGCTTTTAAGAATACATAACATATATCACATATTTCATATATCACTTGTCATGTATCTTCATTTTCTTGCATTTCATGTAACATTCTTTCATGTCATATTTCCACATCATAAACACCATTCCATCAACTTTTCCAATATATTAAATCATAAAATATATAAAATAATAGTAAGAAATATAATTCAAACATAACATTTCATTATTATTATCATACGAACTTACCTCGATCCAGAAACAGCGATTTACCATTTTAGTCCACAACCTTGTATTTTCCCGATTTAAGCCCGAATCTCAATTTCCTTCATCTATAATCTCACATTTAGCCTTATAATTAGTCACACTATTCATACAGGTCCAAAAATCATATTTTTAAAAATTTTCATTTTGACCCCTAAACTTTTGCATATTTGCACTTTTGCCCCAAGGTTCGGAAATTAAACTTCATCCTATTTTATTATGTTTTATGACATGCTGATCATTTTTCCCTTCTATGGCAACATCAAATTCTCACTCTAACATGTACTTATGACTATTAGGTATTTTTACCGATTAAGCCCTTTTGCTCGTTTTCACTTAAAACCGAGTAGCACAAGTTATCTAACATAATTTAAAACCTCATATTCTATCATAAAACACCAAAATACACAAATTTCACCTATGGGTATTTTTCCAAATATGAACCCTAGGTTGAATTATTGCTAGCATAAGCTAAATCAAGTTACTGGGACTCCAAAAACGTAAAAATCATTAAAAACGATACTAGAACGGACTTACAATCGAGCTTGGAAGCTTGGAAACCCTAGCCACGGAGTCTCCCTTGGCATACACGTCCATGGTGAAGAAGATGAGCAAAATTGGCTTTTAATTTTGTATTTTAATTCATTTTACCCCTAAATGACCAAAATGCCCTTACTACTAAACTTTCCAAAAATTCCATTCATGTCCAATATTTGTCCATAAACTTTGAAATTGGTCAAATTTCTATTAAGACCTCCTAATTAATATTTCAAAGCAATTTCATACTAGAAACTTCTAGAATGCAAGTTTTGCAACTTATTCAATTTAGTCCCTAACTTCAAGTTAAGCACTTTATGCATAGAATTTCTTCACGAAATTTTCACACAATCATGCAATCATATTATAGACCTCAAAATAATCATAAAATAATTATTTCTATCTCGGATTTGTGGTCACAAAACCACTATTCCAATTAGGCCCTAATTTGGGATATTACCCTGGTCGTGGGCACGACTATTATAACGATAACAATTCTAGTCACGAGAAAAGGCGAAATTAGACAACCAGTCCTTGTGGATTCGACCCTGCTACTCTATATTTCAATTTACTTTATTTTATTGTAAGAATTTATATTTAGTGGTTTCGACGTCCATCAATCAACATTTTGTATAGTTTTAAAACAAATTAATAATTAAAAAAATTATAACATTTATTTCCATAAATAACAGTTTTCATTTAAGTTATGCCCAAATGAAAACACTATCTACTTGTTATCGTTTTAAATACAGATGATTTTTAATAAATATATATTTTAGTTTTTCTTACCCGTACATCTATTAATTAATATTATATTAAATCATATTTTATTTTATTTTTTATAAATTTTATTGATAAGATGAGAAATAATTTAATAAATTGTATTATTGAACTAAATGTAAAACATATACTTAAATGTGTAATATAAAAGATAATAGCATTTTTTTTATAGATTTATATTTTATTATATAAATCATACATGATTATAACTATTAAGCAATAATTTTTTTATAATAATTTTTCAAGCAATAATGTTTTCTATTTCAACCTATTTTTAATAAAAGCTTTACTAAAATATTGTAAATTTAAAAATGTGTTTCGCAAACTATAATATTGTAAATTTCCTGGTATGATGAGTTTTTAATTTAAACAAAAATACGTTCTATTCAACCACTTTTTAATAATTTTTTTATTAAAATTATTGACCTGAACAATTTTTATGTTTATAAAAAAATATTTTAAATTAATTTTTAACCTAATTGAAGTCAGTTTAAAATTAAAAATATGATTATTTAAAATTTAAACTGCATATTTATTAAATTTCTTTCTAAAACAATGTTTTAAAAATTATAAATTGATTGATTTATTAAAAAATTAAGCAATGTTTAAATCAATTGGATGTTAAATCTAAACAATATTCTAAATAGTGTGTTAATTCTATATTTTTTAAAACATGCATATTAAGAAATTTGAAAAAAATTAAAACAGTTAATAAAACAGTCGATTGAGTCTTAACTCAATTAGTATAGGTATTATTGCCAATGCAATAAAACGTGGGTTCGAGTGCGCTAAAGTGCATAAGTTACAACACCTGTCAATAATTATAATAAAAATGAAATATACAAAAAGAAAAGAATTAAAATGAATATATAATAAAAGTTCATGGAAATTAAACAAAGTATAATATATTCAGGGATTTTAAGTAGTCCAAGTGCAGCAAATGCCTCTTTATTTTCCACTGATGCAAAAACCAATGTAAGAGGTGGTATTGTGAAGCTTTTGGGGAATGTATTTACTCTACTCTTTTAATTATCACAAACTCGAAAAAGAACTTTTTGTATTTCGTTGAAAATGCATATATATATATATATATATTTCTTGTATTGCATGCATGATGTATATTACACAGAAGAATTTAATAATATCATTTGTTTACCACTTTTATTCAGATTTGTTTCAACTTTTATCACGTTAAAAAAGTGTTATAAATAAGATTTTATCACGTAAATAAAATCGAAGTTCTATTTAAAAATTATCCCTTAAAATCTCATAAACTTATTTTATCACCGATTTTTTAAAATTTGATTTGAAAAAACCCAAAATTCATAACGAAAATAGTTAAATTTATCATATATATATATTTATTAAATTTTCTAGTTTATCTGATTTTTGAATTATTTATATATTTTTTAAATTTATGGATCTTAATTTGTTTAAAAATCAAATATTTATAACATAGATTTAAAAATAACATGGTTAACTTCTAAGTTTTTTCTTATGGTGAATTCTTATGATGGTGATGGAGCCGAGCCATGTTCTAATTAAGATCGAGGCACCAAGAAAGTGTGGTTTAAGGATGATATGGTAGTAACGGCCATGGATATAGCTGCCAACGCGTCAACTGAAGCAAGACTATTGTGGAAAGATAAGTTAACTGGGAAAGGCATTGCCGAATCCAAGAAGTCGGTTAACTTGAACAGGCTTGATGATGATGATGATGATTTCAAACTTTTCAAAGGGGATGTCACAAGGTCGGTTGTTAATGGGATGGAGTTCTTCGATAAGGTGTATCAACTCTTGATCAAAAGACATGGATACTACTATGGTTCTAAAATTGTTGAGACTAAATATTGGATACGTTGCCCTTCAAAGTAGAACATATAACCTATGGAGGCCCTATATGCCATTCCAATTGATGGAGATTGAAAATGGCTATTTTTTGACAAAATTTCAGAACAAAGAGGATTATGATAAGGTGTTGTCTCAAGGACCATGGGTCATTTATTGGCAATACTTGATGGTGCAACCTTGGACCATTGATTTCAGGTCATCTCAACCTTATTTGAGTATCGTAATGGCCTGGATTCGTTTGTCAGGTCTTCTAAGATACATGTATAAGAGAAAGAAAGTTGAGGAAATTGATCTGATTTGATTTTTGGGCTTCCTCAAATCAATTTACATTTTTGGGCTTCCTCGAATCAATTGCTCCAATTTGATTTTTATTGGGAAAAAATGGGCAGCTCAAAGTAGAGGAAATGGCTTGAATTGAGCAAGTAAAGAAAGAGGAGGGACAAGCCCAAAAGAGCAGCCCAAACCATCCCACATAGCTAACCCAATTAGCTTATTTTAGCTAATTTTTAAAATTCAAAATAGCCCTTAAACTCCTCCTAAATGCCATTCAAACTCCTCCCCTTTTTATGCCTTCTTTTTTTAGCCACAAGCTAAAAATAACAAGGTTGAGTCAACCATTCCTTCCACCTTGCATGGCCGACCATGGGAAAGGGGAATGGCTGCTATTTTTAGCTAATTTTAGCTGTCATCTCTCACTATAAAAAGCCCCATTCACTTCCTCATTTTGCATCCTTCACTTCACGCATTATTTTCCATTTTCTCTCTTCCATTCCTTTTCTTATTTTCCAATTTTCTTTGTCTTCCTTCCCTTGCCGATTTTCCCTCTTGAAAAAGAGCTAGCACGCCCCTTGGAATAACAGCATTCAAGTGTTCGTGAAGGCCTTGGATCAACAGAATGAGCACAGAAGAGAGAAGCGTACTAGTTTGGCTTCGGAGAAACACTTAGATTTGTTTTCTAATTCCCTTCTCTTTATTTTTTCTTGTTTATGTTGTGATCATGAACATGAATATTTTTGTTGTTGTTCTTCAATTAATTAAAATAACTTAAATTCCTTTAGTGTTAGATTAATTGCATTTTGTCTGCTTAAGTTATTTAAAATGTGTTTGTGTTGTTGTTAGGTTATAGTAAATTGTTCAATTAAATAAAATCATGCTTATGTTATGATTGCATTTAAATTGTTAGATAATAATTGAATTAATTATTAAACGGATTAAAATTGTAATTAATGGACACAATATTTAATTGGTGCATGTTTAATCTTCTAAGGTAATTGAAGGTTAAATTCGCGACAATATTAAAGAATACATTAGTCTTGCATAATTTGCAAGATGATTGTGATTAAATTGTTTCAATATAAAGATATATTATTACATCACTTAGGGTGTGTTCAGTAAGCACTTTTAGGGTAAAAATCACTTTTGAAACAAAAGCATTACTAAACGAGCTACTTTTTTAGAGAAAAAATATTTTTCTCAAGCTAAAAATTGGCCCAAAAGTACTTTTTTGATAAGATGAAAATTTTAGCTTCTCACCAAAGTACTTTTTTGATAAGGCGAAAATTTTAGCTTCTCACCAAAAGTGTTTTTTCTTAAAAGCACTTTTGAGAAGCATTCCTAAACTAAACATTAATCTTATACTTGTTTATAAAAATTTGATTAATTGTTTGAATTGACATAGAGATATGTTCAAGAGATTAATGGGTTTTATTAAGTATGTGCATTAGTTAGCAAATTACTAAGTTGTCGTGGAATTATTCATAACAACACGAACATAGTTTTAATAATCCTAAGTTAAAGAATAAAATTGATCTAACATATTTATGTCATATTGATTAAACTCATTTTTAAAAATCGTGCATGGGAACTTTTAATTTTATTCTCTTAATTAGTCACTTAGTTAAATTAGTTTGATTTTTTTTTCACCTCTTTCAAATCAACATATTTTTCCTCACCAATTTGTTTAATTTTTACATTTCATAAACATTTTCTTGCACAGTCCCTATGAGTACGATAACTCGACATTACTTGTCATTTTATTACTTGTTAACAATTGTGTACACTTGCACATTTTCTACATTCCAAGTTTTTAGCGTCATTGCCAGGGACTGTTTTAAAAGACATTATTTGTGAAATTGTTAATTTTGCATTTTGATTTATTTTCTGTTTAATTTTAATTTAAATATTTTTCTGTAATTGTTTCAGGTGTTTATGAGCATTGATCGAATTATCAACTTATTCCTTAAAGATCTTGAAATTGAACAGACTTTCAAACAAATGAGAAACAAGCAAATCAAAAAATGACCATGAATTTCAAAAACTAGAATCAAGGAAATGGAGTAAATCATGCTCAAAATCCTATCTTTATTGCTGATAATAAGGATAGAGCTCTAAGACAGTATGCTATTTCATTGTTTCATGAGCTTAATCCAGGTATTAGGAGACCTAAAATCGAGGCACAAAAATTTGAGCTGAAGCCAGTCATGATCCAGATGCTTCAAATAGTGAGCCAATTTAGTGGAATGCCTACTGAAGATCCTCACATTCACCTTAGATTATTTATGAGGTGAATGATTCCTTCAAGTTAACTGGAGTACTTGAAGATGCACTAAGATTAAAATTGTTCCCATACTTACTAAGGGATATTGCTCGAGCCTGGTTGAACTCATTGCCACCAGATTCAAGTACCACATAGCAAGAGTTAGCAGAACATTTTCTTATGAAATATTTCCCACCTAGCAAGAATGTTAAATTGTGAAACGAGATCACAACCTTCCAACAGATGGATGACGAGTTATTGTATGAGGTGTGGGAAAGATTTAAAAAATTGTTACGAAAATGTCCTCATCATGGAATCCCGCATTGCATCCAATTAAAGACTTTTTATAACGGTCTTAATGCTCATACGAGGATGGTAGTATATGCTTCTACCAATGGTGCTATCCTTTCTAAGTCTTATAACGAGACTTATGAAATTATTGAGAGAATTGCTAGCAACGATTACCAGTGGCCAACCAATCGAGCAACTTCGAGACGAGTCGTGGGAGTACATGAAGTGGGCGCCCTCACTTTACTTGTAGCTCAGGTATCTTCAATATCCACAATCCTTAATAATTTTACTACTAATAGGTTTAACAATGTTGCAGCTCGATTGGTAGGGGAGATGACCTCTTCATCTTCATCTCCTTCACATTCACCTTTTCCCTCGAAAACAACATTCTCACTTTTATCCACAAGTAGAAGGAGGAAAGAAAACTTTACTTCCCCATTCTTGTACAAAGGACTCCTAACTTATGCTAGAAGGATTCCAGATGTCAGAGCCAACCTACACTTTAGCACAACATCTCATATCCATGTTTGCTAGATTTAAATGTTCATAAGCAACCTAAATAGCAAGGATAGTACTATGGAGGATGAATTCCATACATTGGACACACCAACATGAGCATCAACAATAGTTTTCTTAAATTTCTTCTCATATTCAAGGTAAACAAATGCCAACCAATACTCCTTCTCAGCAGCTTCATTCTCTAAGTGAGTTTTCTCTCTTAATTTAGTCAACTTGATTTCAAAGTCCTCGACCCGCTTTGTGGTCTTCTTTTGCTTCATATCCTTCAGTTTGTGTTTGACCAACTTCTCCTTTAGTTCGTAGATTTTGATGAGCCTTTTTTTCTTTATTGTTTCAACAAACTTTTTAGCAAACTCTGATTACTCCTGCAATTTTTTAAATGGGAACATCATTTTTACACTTGTGATAGGTGGGCATCAATTTCTCTAGATCATATAATGTTTCTATCATAACTCCTATAGACTTATCTAAAAAAAATGCAGTCGGGCATGCTCTTGAATTTAAGCCATCAATGGTCCCAACAACCTTGAAGGAGTACTTATTTTGGCAACTTCAACCAACAGTTTACCAATGGTATTCTAAGTAATTGGGATAACTTTCTTTGCACAAAATAAAAATTCAATCTTGGGGATATAATCATGCCATTTAAATTAAGCATGATCTTTAATCACTAACTTTTCTATGAACCAAGAATGTGTGGTCCTAATTAAGTAGGCTTTCTTGAGGGTGGATGAGGAAACATAATCATGCGTTGGCTTGACAAAGGTGACATAATATAAGAAACTGTAGTAGAAGCAAAAGATAACCGAACAAGAGGTGGCTAAGTACTAGATAAACCTACTGGTATAGTAATACTAGCAACAAATGTAGGAAAAAAACCTGTCGTGCTAGCAGGAATTTTAAAAGGTGTAGTACTGGAGGTTGGTTCATTACTCTTAAAAACAATAACCTCCTTCTTTCCTTTAGTTTTCCTCTCTTTCTCATGTTGTTCTTTCTCTTGAAGAACAATGATTTTCTGTCTCTTACGAGACTACTAGTCCCTTGAAGAAGAAGAAGAACCTCACATTTTATCTATTCCAAACATCCTACTCATAGCAATACCACTGAAATCCATACTTTCTAAAGTACTTGCAAATTTGTAAAGATGAATTAAATTCAATTTTTCATAACGTAAAAAGTTTTGTTAAAAACTACACAAACTAGAACTATTACTAAGGCTTTCGTTAGAGCTACTAGGGATAACCAAAATTTACAATTCATAAATTCTTTCATAGATGGATAGTATATACCAAGTGAGGTAGGAATTTCATCATTTGAAAAGGACACGTTTATTACCAAAGTCCTGGAATTTTCCTTCATGGAGTAAATTTCCTCACCTTAATTGGTAGCAGCAACCTCTCTAACACATGCATGACTAGAGGAAATGTCAATACTATTATCAACTTTATTCGTAACAATAGAGGTTTCTTTTGAGGCCTTACCACAGATAATTCTATATTTTGGCACTTTATATTTCCAAGAAAGTTTTGGGTACTTACAAAAAGCGCTAAAAAATCCCTTCGATTCATCAAATACTCCAAGCAAAAATTTTCCTATATTATCAACTGTGTTATAAGGCCAGGCTTGATTATTTGTAAGCCAAGTTTCTTCTTTTACATCATCCAATTCTACACCATCTATGCTTACATCATTTGGTCTCCAACCCTCCAAACAATACAAGAACCCATCATTTGGTCTCCTACCCTCCAAACAATACAAGAACCCATTTTTCATAGTCATTGTCTCTTTAATAGACAATGAACAACATTGTCGATACTTTTTATATTGAGCCTTTGTAGTATTACTTTCCAAAAGCGAAATCCTCTTGCATTACTTAGCGATGGGCAATACCCATTCCATTGGAAACTCAAAATCTCCACTATTTTGTCTTACAAAAATTAACTTTTTTTATCAAAATAAAGATTACTAGAGGCTATTTTTTTAGAATAGGCTAATGTTGAGCATGTGCTTTAAAATATGTCATATCCTCATTGATGTGACTATACACTGAATGAGAAAAGTATATCATCTTTTAAAAATATGCCCTAGAACAAGGTGATGTCCCATTAACACATTCTTGAAAAACAAGTACAAGGGTTAAGGAACCCCACCTCAAATAAGTGTAATGGCAAAAATATTCCTCTCCTGTGACCAAGCTCTTTAACATCACTTAAACACCTAGGTCACTGAGAATAAAAAATTCAAACTTAGGTTTTTTCAATTCTAACCCTCTTGTAGTTAGAATCAACTTCATTAAATCATACTCAATGTGACATGGAAAAGTATCTACCTCAATGGAGGTATCAATGTCTCTATGTTTAGCCTGTCAGCCCTGCTCAAATCTTTTATTTCTCTTTTAATGTCCCTCCTAAATCTTCCTTTTTACCAACCCTTCTCCTAGTATATTTACTCCCACTCCTATGTCTTCATACATCCTTACCCACAATTTCAAAACTTATAACAAACATTAGATCCTTAGACCAAAAAGATACAAAAAGCACACAAAATATGTACCATTAACTCAAAAATAAAACAAAAATAAAAAAAAATAGCTAGATGCTTATCAAAATAAGCCTACACAATCAGACAAAATCCTTCACCAAATTGAAAGAACTCCATAAAATTTCAAAAATAAAGCACAAGAAAATGTTTCAAAACAAAATAAGTTATTTCACCAAAACCCTCTCCTTATTTATAATTTTTTTTTTTGAAACATTTCCTATAAGTCTATCATCTTATCCACCATTCCATATAACCACTCACATGCATCCAACATAAAAAATTCAAGATTATTGTTAAATCAAAAAAAAATGATGCACCCCACCAGTCTAACAAACATGTGACTTGTAACAGCCCGTTTTCAATGAAATTGGAACAAGTTTTAGGAACACATATTTGAGGTCAGAATAAAATTTATTTTAATATTATTTTATGGTCTACATTATGATATAAATATCGTATAAAAATTTTGTTAAGAAATTTTACCAATTACATGTCTAATTTGATGAAAAGGACCAAATTGCACAAAGTGTAAAAGTTGAATTCTAGTAGCTTAAGGTATCAAATAGCTATGAAATTTAAAATTGGAGGTCCTTATATGGAAAATAGACCATTTTGAGGAGTCAGTAGATAAGGATGATTATTCATCATTGGAAATTAAGAAATTATTAAGGTTAATTTTGGAAAGATGATAAAATAATGATGATAAATGAAATAAATAATTAAAATATAATCATTTTCATCATCTTTCCTAAAAAAAAATACATGGAAACCCTAGCCATGGATGTTGAGTTCAAGTAAGCTATTTTTTTTCTTAATTAGGTATGTATTTTTGTCCCGTTTTTAATGATTTTTATGTTTCTGAGATCGTAATAGCTTAATCTAGCTATCTCGGGGATTAATTTGCAAAACTATTAAAGTGTTAGGGTTTTTCCATGGATGAGTATAGTTAAATTATAAAGTTTTATGGTAGAAAATGAAAGGTTGTTGATAGATAAACAACTTTCGTAAAGAGAATTTTGATGAAATTATGATCTAGGGACTAAATTGAGAAGATGGAAAATTAATGGAAAAATTCTAAATTTTATGAAATACATGAGCTACTATTGTTATATATGAAAATCCGTTAGGCTTGGAATAAGGATTAAATTGTATGAATTTCATTTTCTGAGCTTAGGGACAAAATTGTAATTAATTAAAGTATAGGGGCAAAATAATAATTTTTCCAAAGATGTGTATTGGACTGAATTGAATGAGAATTGTATTAACTTGAGCTAAATTCATTCGTATAGATCTAGATAGACCTAGTACGGAATTGGATCGAGGAAAAGAAAAAGTATCGGATTAGTAGCTTACTGTAATAGTCCATTTTTCAGTAGTGTCGAAAAAAGTGGTTTCGAGGCCACCAAATCCGACGAGTAAGTTCTTAAATATCATATTTAATATTTACAAGTTAATTGTGATTTTAAAAAGGTTTTTGATATTGTGATTTTTGCTTTATAAGCGATTTATTAAGTTCAAGTGGTATGACCCTAAAGTCAAGTGGTTTTAGAAATTGAGGTATCGGGACCTCATTTTTTATAAATTGAGTCATAAATATTTTTATAAATATTTACGGAGTGTAATTAAGGTGTTATTAAAGTTTTGTTGAAAAATTTTATTGTTTTGATAGTTAATTAAGCAAAAAGGACTAAATCGCATAAAGTGCAAAAGTTTTGTTCTATAAGCTAAAAGTATTAAATAGCTATATAACTTTAAATTTGAAGTCCTTATATGGTAAATAAACTATTAAAGGTTATAGTGGATGTGCATGGCTTGGCATTAGTGTAATTTTTAAAGTTAGGTAAGGGTAAAATAGTAATTTGATTATTGAATTAAATAAAATAGAAACCAAAATATCATCATTTTGGTGTCTTCTTCAAGCATGGAACGAAAAAAATGAAGCCATTGATGCTGGAAAATTTCAGCGATGTTTATTCCTTACATATCAAGATCGAGTGGAAAATAAAAGAAAATGAAAAATTACCAAAATGCCCCTAAATTTTGGTATTTTTGCAATTTAGCCAGGTAAGTTCGTATAGTTAAACTTTAATATTTATTTATTAAATTGATGAATGATATTATCTATTTATTCATATCTACTATTGAAAATAAAATTATTGTTGAATTATGAAATTGAATTAAATGTTCAAAATAAGTACAACGCAGGATTGGGTACAATCGTTTTATGGCAAAGGATGAATTGACGGATAAGACCATGGTTGGACCATGGCAATGTTTATATATAAGACCATAGCTGGGCTATGGCATTTTAACGAAAATACCATAACTGAGTTATGGCAATACAAATGTAAGACCATGGCAAGGCCATGGCAATGCATGTGTAAGACCATAGTTGGACTATGGCACAAGGAAAATGATGTACTCATATCCGTAAGCCGTTCTCAGATTTGGAAAAACTTGGTAAGTGACATATGAAATTAATATTGAAAGACTTATGGTTATTATTAGTATTGATCTGAAATAAGTGTATCCATCGATATTTAAATGATTCAAAAAGGCACAGTTCAGTTATGAGGCTATATGAGTTCGATACCAACTGGAACAGGTATTTACGTGAATTACATGGAAATGATTTATATATTGATATATTGAAATGGATGATATATGTATATGATGAAACGGTGAGATAATGATATGTATCATGACATGTACACATATGAATATCTTTGTTGTGTTGATACATGATAATTATGCAAGTTGAGACGAGTAATAAACTCAAGGGTGACGTGTTGAGAAAATAAGGTTATCAAAGTTAAATTTATATAAAATGTGTTCAAATATGCTAACTTATGTTACTGTTTGATGCTTAGCAAGTGCCAAGCTACTGGTTGAATGGTATTATGTTTACTTATAAGTTGCATTGAAATGGTAAGTACTCAAATGAAAATATGCTCGTACTCATGAAAAAGTGGTAAGATTTAAAGTATGCAATTTCTTATGAAATGGCTTATTATGTGATTAATTCAAAAAGGATTATGTTTAACTGCACTAGCTTGTGGCTATGGTTGAATTATATGCTTATGTCTTATGTGTTATGCATATGGAACGGGTGTGGAAAGAAATGAAATGCAAATGAAAATAAAGAAATTTGGAAGAGTTTAAAGTTGTTTAAAATCCTACTATGCTAGAGATAATACGTATAAGTGATACTGTAGATTTACTCATTTTGTGAGTTGTTGAATTTGGTTTCATAAATCGTGTGGTATCAGTATATGATTATTCTTGATATGTATAAATCTCATATTGGAAATGGGTTGATCTGATTAAAGTTTATATGAACTTACTAAGCATTCATTGCTTACATAGTTATTTTTCTTTACTTTTCAGACTATCAGAAGCTCAATCGGGTTGGAAGCTCGTCGGAGATTTATCACACTATCTAGCGATTATATCAGTATATGTTGATGTCTTGGTTAAGGTTATAATGGCATATATAGGTATTCTGATTAATATTGGTCTATGTGTTTGAATGTTGAAATGGCCATTTGACTTGGTTGAGTTTTGGTATATTGATTGTATAGTGGCAAAGTTTGGCATGTATATAAGTAGCCTTGTTATGGTTAATGTTTGGCTTGTCTGTTTGAATGATAAAAGATGAAATGGTAGTTGAATATGCATGTGCTTTATGATATGCGGTATATATGGTGATTTGGTACCTTGTTATGTATAAGTATTTTAGTTAACTAATATTAGTTAAAGAATGACATTTTGGTACCAAATGGGTTGTGTTTTGGTAAGTAATATTTATGGTATGTATGGGTGAAAATCAAATTAGAAGTTAGTTGTTTATTTTGACCAAATGGAGTACTTGGTGGTACATGTTTATAAGTTGTTATTTGAGATGCCTATGTACATATTGGTTGAGTGTGGTTATACTATTTGTATAAAGCTAGATTATGCATGATTTTGGTGCCTTACTATGGTGGTATACATGTGCATTTTTTACTGTAAGTACATGCTTTGTTGGGTGAGAAAAATTATTTGTAAAATAGTCTATTTTCGTCCACATGAGCAGAGACAAGGGCATGTGTTTCAGTCGTGTGTGAAACACGGCTAGGCAGCACGGTCGTAAGTCCTTTGTAGTTTTCAAAGGGTACACAGCCTGGCACATGGGCATGTGGTTTGGTCGTGTGACTCAAGTCAGTGAGTTACACAGGCACGGACACGGGCTGGGACACGGCTGTGTGTCCCTATTTCGAATGCCTATACGACCGAAGACACAGGCATGTCTCTTGACCTTGTGACCCCTGCAGTTCGTAAATTTCATCTTTTCCCTTAAATTTTTATATGTTTCTGATTTAGTCCTGATTTGTTTATAATGTATTTTTAGGGCCTCGAAGGCTCGTATAAGGGACAATATGTATACTATTGATTGGTTTTGCTGTAATTGATGATATGAATTAAATGTTTTAAAATTTTGATAGTTTTGAAATGTAAACTTTGGTAATGCTCCGTAGCCCTATTCCGACGTCGGATACAAGTTAGGGGTGTTATACTTACAAATCTATGTATACTTGTCAAAGTAGTTCATGTAACTAAATTGTATATTTATATGTTTAAATTGAATGATATGCATGTGAAATGTATAATTGCCATGTATAAGTATTGTTCACATATCTGACAAGTACTAAGTCCCATTTGAACTTTGGAAATTTGATGGATGCAAATGGCATGTCATTAAGTGTTCTCAATCTGCATATGTTGTGGACACACCACAGCTCACAAGAGCGTCCCGTTATTTAGCTCTTATAAGCATCCTATTATTTAGCTCTTATAAACATCCCGTTATATGGCTCTCATGAGCTTCCCAATATTTGGCTCTCATAAGCTTCTCGATTAATGGCTCTCTTGAGCTTTACATTTATGGCTCGTATGAGCTTTCTGATAATTAGCTCGCAAGAGCTTCCCGTCATACAGCTCACATGAGCTTCCCATTACATGACTCGGAAGAGCTTTCCGATTACATGCTCTATAGGCATACTTGTATATTAATTGACGGATTACAAATTTGTACACTTCATGTGTACTACCCGTGTATCCAACGATATTTTAAATGGTTCAACGAGCAAAGTTCTGATATGAGACAATATGAATTCAAGATGAATTATTACGGGTATATACTTGAAATACAGGGATATGATTTGTACATTTTATATGGACACATGATGTGGAAAGTATATGTATATGGAAATTTGATTATTGTTGAGCTCATACATGTTTCTTGATATTCATATGAAATACATGACTAACATGGTTGATGAGGATAAGTGTTTAGGCTATTGGACAAATTGCTTTGGATATATCTTGTTTGCTTATCTTAAATGTGAATAAATGGTAAATTAAACTCCATGTTATACGAACTTACTAAGCTTAAATGCTTACTCTGTTTTATTTCCCTATTTTACAGTAACTCGGAAGCTCGTTAAGGTTGGAAGCTAGTCGGAGCTACATCACACTATCCATCAGCCCATTTCGGTATATATAGTAAATTCATTTTGGTTATAATGGCATGTATAGGTTCATTTGGCCAATGATGGCAAACAATTGTTTTGTTGTGATTAGTCATTTGAATGGCTTGAATTTGATGTATATATATGTGGCATTATCATATTTAATGTGTGCTTGGTATGGTTGAATGATGGATAATTCATAAGCATATTGATGGTTGGATTGGATTGGTATATTAGATATAAATATGCTTATATGTGTATTTGGTTAATTTGGTAAGTAGGGATTCTTGGATATATGTGATCATATGTTATGTTTAAGACTTGAGTTTGGCTTGTTTTAAGTAGTTTTATATGGTTTGATGATGTGCAAAAGTGTTTATATAGGTTGAAGACAATTTGGGTGAGAAATGTGGTTAGAAAAATTGTCTATTTCGTCCACACAAGCGTGTGTCTCAGCCATGTGTGACACAGGGCCAGGTAACATGGTCGTGTGTCCCCTGTATCTTTTAATTAGTGTAAAATAGAATGCTCACACGGCCTAGTACATGAGCGTGTGGCTTAGCCTTGTGACCTAAGTCAGAGAGCTCATAAGTTTGGACACGGGCTGGGACACGGCCGTGTATCCCTATTTCCAATGTCTACACGGCCTGAGACACGGGCGTGTCTCTTGACCGTGTGAGACACACGGCCTGGCCACACAGGCGTGTATTCCCTACACCTTTGAAAATTTTTAATGTTTTCCGAAAAATTCCTTGAGTACTTAGTTTAGTTTCGATTTATTTCTAATATGTATTTTGGGCCTCAAGGCCTCACATAAGGGACAATATGATTGATTTTAATTTGTTTCTGATATGAATGCTAGTTGATATGAAATGTCTATTATTTGATCTGTAAATTTCAGTAATGCTCTATAACCCTGTTCTAGCAACAGATATGAATTAGAGGTGTTACATGACTCTGCAAGAATTCTAGCATTCCTTAACCACCCAAACATGAAAGGCGCCTCTTTCAAAACCTTATCATTAACCAAATGCACAATCCAACAAATCCTTCATACTTTACAAAAGAAAACCCTGCTACAATAACCCAAACGCAACTATGTTATAGTAATTACTATATGCCTTCAACTATGTTACAATAAAATTGCACCAAGTGCATATCCCGCCAATAGCCAAGTCTCATCACCTTTGCTAGCAACAAGAACCCAAGGACCTCTTGCCTCCTCTAGAGTGCACCGATTAATTATCATGCAGATCAAGAGAGAAATGTTGATGGAAGGATACTTAAACCAAAATATTATTATTCTGAACCTTGGAAATTTAAAGGAAAAAAAAAATCTTATTCTAAATCCGATTATCTTAAAACATTAAAATTGATACTCTAAAAAAAATTTAAAAAAATTTTGACATTCTAAAATCAACTAAAGTCTTACCGATTAAGTCTTAACTCGATTGATATAAATATTGTTATTAATATAAGAAGATATAAATTTAAATCTGTTAAAGTGCATTATCTTCTAGTGTTTCAACTTTCGTCATTTTTGTTTAAATGCCTATATTCTTACTCTCAAATAAGCTTCATTCGCATATAATATAAGAACGAAATAATACCCAATCCCCAAGCTGACATATCAACATGTAGTGTAATATTATATTAATATCAGACAAATTTTCGATTATTAAGAAATTTTAAAGTTGAATTATAATTAAAACTGAGGTAACACCACATGTTGACACAAGATAAGATCCGAGATGCACTTTCCATGGCGATCGATCCTTCGAGAGCAATTGACACCACCATCGAGAATGTTACGAACCACCACATTTAAAGACTGAATTCCATGGACTTCATAGATTTCCACCTGTACTTTATCTTCCTTCACCAATTGTTTTGTCTTATCAATGGCCTTTGGAGATGCATCCGGAAGGACTGAGATCACACTCTTAACCCACTGGGGTGTTATGATAAGCTTCAGCATCTCAAAGTTCTGCGGACAGTGTGGGATGACGGAGAAGTTCAAGTCGTTTCCTTTATCTCCAGCCCTACTGTGGGCTATACTATAGAGTGGAATCTTTTGACTAGACTGAGCTGCTGAGAGGCTGATTTCCGATGACAAACCATATTCTAGGCAAGAGTTCTGCATATCTTCTAGTTGAAATGGTGGCAATGCCAGTTCAGCTGAAATGCAGGCCTTTGTAACATCTGCAAAGACATGTTCACTGACTTCTGTTTGCTTTGCCCCTATCCGCCAGAAAACATGTTCTCGACTGATCTAAGTAGAAAGGAAACAGATTACTTTGCATAAGCACATTCATAAACATGAATTCAATAGTTCGAACAACAACATGTTGGCCTGATTACAGTTTCAAGTTCAACATTAAGGATTTCAAGGACCAAGAATTTATTTAAAGGAAGAAGAGGGAACGGAGAGTACCAACTGTTTTTCCAGAAAAATTTCCTTCTTGACACCAGTGCTGCATGAGATGATAAACATAAACATCATAGGTTAGGCACAAAGATCATAGAGCCAAAGAAGAAACTCGCCATCCATGCGTACATGAATACAGCATATGAACCATTGGCATTATCCAGAACCAGGGAACTTTACACATTAACTATTGGCATTTAGTTCTTTGTACATGTATATGGTACATATCATAGATATAAAATTAGAAGGAAATATACCTGATACCACCACCGCCGGCCGGTCCATTTGTATATAATGCAGTAAACTCTTTAGCAAGTTGCTGTGTGTGTTTCTTCTCCTGGAACAGTCCATCCATGCGTAGCCGAATGTCTTCACTGGCTCTCCATGATGATAGATGGTTACCAATGCTGGTAGCTTTCAAGCTATCCAGTCCAATTATATAAGAAAGAACACAGGAACTGACACCAGGAAATGCCTCTTCCATCCATGACCTAACCTAATATATGAAGAAACAAAAGGGATACCAAGAGTCCAAAGGAAACAATGAGCAAAGTATTTCAAATGCTTTTAAAGACGATGATCAATATCAAAGAATGTCATTCAGAATCAGAGAGTAATAAACCATCAAACATTCTCTTTTACAGCAGACTTACAAGAAGTTCAGCAGCTTTTGCACGTTTGACACATTCATATCCTCCATATGATATCTCACCCCATCCTTTCCATCCACGGTGCTGGAAACAAGATAAATTAGAAAGCATAGAAACAACCTTAGAAGACATTAGACCCACTGAAGTAATATCTGTGACTAGAAAATAATTGAGATAACTAGAGGGAGGCGAGGGGGGGGACAGGAGCTGCAACGAGGTAACAATGGGGTTCCCTCAATCATAGAGTGAAGAGAGAATACATGCTTTATTCAAATACAGAAATATGGAAATTGACGCTTTGTTGAAATACCTACAAGCCATCTGCTGCAGGACTGAAGCAAATAATAAAAAAAAAAAGTCCTTTAAGCTAAATATTTCCTTCAGGATAGAAGGTTACCTTCGGAATCAACTGCAAAAGTTTATCAGGAACAGGATGAGCAGATGGCTTTGCACCAATACAGAGAACTTTAGATCTAGATAATGGCTGAAATGTAACACCCCGAAAATCAACTACCTGCAGTTACAAGAAGCCCATTTTTGTTTAGTTTTCCCCATCAGTGTAGTTTTAGGTACAAATATAAATTCAACTTACAACATCAGGTGTAATGTAAGCACTTGGATCTCCAACCTCATAAAGTAGTTGTTCAGCACAAGTGCCGAAATTTAAAATCCCGCCACTACCTTCTGCTTTCATGACACATATTTCCCCACTTGATGAAATTTCAGCATATGGCAGTGATAGATCCAGGAGATTTGGGAAAGACAAGTTTCGGTTCTTGTCCGCTAGATTGGAGAAAATGCAGCACAATGAAACCGAGTCAATCAAAATTCTCTATTTTAATCGACCTATTTCCGATGTTATCATAAAGACAGACAAAGCCTAACTAACCTGGATGCATGAAGTATCCCCCTGTGAGTTGACAACCACACTCTAGAAGGTGTCCTGCCAGAGATCCCTGTGCTAATAGCTCCAAGTCATCCCAATTCCAGCCCAGTTCGTAAACCTTATCAAAACCAATTATATAATTTTGATTAAATACATTAATGCTAGCCATAGCATAGCCTAAACATCAGCACACTGTCAAATATAATTATGATAACTAATGAATAGAACCATAATTGCGATAAGTAAAAGTAACCTAGAGAATTATACTAAGACTCAGAAAAGGGAAAACCTAAAGCCAAGTAATGAAAAGAAAGGTTAGATTTTCATACCATTGGTGCTAAGAATAGTGCGGCATCAGCGACCCTTGAAGTAATTAAAACATTTGGTTGGTATCTCTCTAGACATGCGACTATTGGGGCTGCTCCCAGATATGTGCTAACACCCTTCAAAGAATTAAACAAGATAGAGCTCAAGAGTTTGCATTTCTCATGAAATTTCATAACTAAAGATGAAAAAACGTACATGCAGATGAAAACCAGATCATTAATCCTTTTATCTAAAACCAAAAAGAAGATACAAAAGGCCAATGAACGGTACATGCAAAGGAGTACCAGATTCTTACACCTTCCATGTTAACCAGCTTCTCAGGCAAGGATCCTGAACCTGAATATTTAAAAATATTTCTCATTTGGAGTCCAAGAATATTGCTAAACACAATGAATGAAAATTCTGAATTGCACACAACAATATACTGACCATAGTTTCTAAAATGAAGATCATACAATTGTCAGTTATCTGAACTCACCAGCAAAATTCTCATACATGATTAACTTAAATTTAAAAGGGGCTAACTTGATGAGCATACCCGATTCATTAACAAAGACCTCATGAGCCACAGCAACAGACAAACGAATCCCAAGGCTGCTGGCAACTTCTAAAACCTTTTCTCGAGCACTGACCGGATCCACTATCCAGGAAAGAATCAATATGCTCAGTATGAAAAGAAAAGATCAAACACAACTTTGAACATCAGCACAAAGCATTTGGTGAAATTTGGCAGACAACTCAAAATTTGAAACGATGTTTTCAAATTCTCATACTTGCACCCATGTTGGTAATTATACAAGTTCCTCTATCCACAGCCAAAGGTAGTAGCAGAGACATCCATTCTGAAACTGGAAATTAAACATTTTAGAGAAAACCCAAAAATAAAACATAAATAAGCTTGAATTCAAAACAATTGAAAGCAACATAAACATACTATTAGAATCATAGCCATCACCGCCGGACGCCATAGCCTGGTATCGTTCTGCAAGAGTACGTTCTGCTAAACATTCAAGAACAATATAATTCAGCTCTTTGACTCTGTTAAGCAATTTTTTAGCTGCCATTGGCCGGTCACCACCGAACCCAGCTCCACAGCCAATATAAACTTTGTCTTTTCTTCTTTGAGGATTGATTCTCTGCAGTTTAACATACAACAATTCAATTCAGCCTCCGGAAACTACCTTGGATACTTGTTTCTAAAAACTGATAAATTAAGCTAACCGGCTTGATCAGGCAGTCATGAATTTCTTCGTAGGTCTGTTTTTCCATTGATATCTGTTGAAGATTCAGAAAACAAAACGAAGTTCACACCAAAAGCTACGCTATTATTGATTTACTGATGAATTCAGAAATTTACCTTAGATTCAAAGTAAAAGAGTTGAGAAATTGTCTCGCCGCCGAGTTTTCTTCTCCGCAATCTAAATTATAGCTCTCCCCTGTAATTAAACCGATCAGTTGCTTGATTAGAATCTGAAAAACGAAGTCTGGGTTCTTAATAATTATGATGATAACTAAATAAATACAATAAGATCAGGCAGGCAGGCAAGCTGGCAGGGCAGCGTCCTAAAATGGAAAATTTTTAAATTAATAAAAATAAAATTAACATTTAAAAATATTAAAAATTTAATTTAATTTTTAAAATTATAAATATATAAATTATTAAAATTATATTTTTGCTATCATAAAAATTATAATTTAACTTCTTGTTTTGAATTCGTCACTGAGATGAGGGTCGAGAAATTATTTACAACTAGAAGCCAAAATTGACACATTATCGGAGGGTCCCGCTTTGAACTTTGTTTTGGTGGTAGTAGATGGTTACTTATCCTTTGACCCGGATGAAACACGCGCCGCCTGTTTTCTTCTATTTCTCGGCTAGAAAATCCCAGTTAGAGAGTTCAATTAGTAATGTTGCATTGGTTTCATTTAACTTTTCTTTTAGTTGAAAAAGGTTTCTTTTGGACTTTCCGTCACTAATGCCTTGGAGGTAAGTTATGTTAACAAATCTACATGCAGAAAAGAGGGAAAACGACTTGCTTACTGTTATGGATTCAGCTCATTTACTGGGTGAGGGAGGAAACAGATATAATAAACGAAGAAGGTAGATTGCTGAGTGCCAAGCGGCTAGCTGGGTTCATCAATATTCTCTCCTACTAAGAAGCTATATATAGAAACCTCACCTCACTTTGCTCGAGTAGAGACTTTGTTAATGGTCCACCTGGTCAAATTCCGTTCCTTTAATAAGAGTCAGTTTAACATTATTTTTAAAAAATATTTTTATCTTGAAAATATTTATTAAGATAAAAGCATTTTTAATTTATTTTTTTAGCTAAATACTTTTTTTAGCTAAAAATAAAAATAAAAAACTTTAGCTTTTATTTAAAAATGCTTTTTGACTCAAAAACATTTTTAATAAGCAATGTTAAAAAGGTCTAAGTGTAAAATTTTCATAAAATCTCCTAGTAAGACTTATTGATTTATCATTATATAAATTTTAAAAATTCAACGATGTAACATATGACTCATGAGATACATACCAGGTACTAAAATTGATATTGCTAAGTGTGTATGATGGATGATAATAAAATAAAAATTCGAATTAGTACAAATATATAAAATTAATCCAAATATTATACAATTTTACAAAAATAGAGTAAACATGGTTCCTTCTTGTGTAACTATTTTCAAGGATTTTTATGATAGCGGATTTGGGCAACCGTGGCTCACTATATGTTGAGTATTGTTGAAGATACTCTCTAAAAGCACCAAAGCCATTCCCTACCACCAGCAACCGTACGGATGAATAGGGTATCTCAATTCTTGACCGGAATTTTTAAGCACAGTGATTTATTTAAATAATTATTTTTAATTAGAATATAAACTCTATTTTAAAGTGACCAAAAGTATAATTTAAGGAAAAAAAACATAAAAATGCAGCTATCCAGATTAAACAATTAACTCAAAATAAAATTAAAATTAAGTTAAAAAGTCTTAAGTGAAAATAAATTTAAGGCTTTTTTTCGCGAGCAAGTCATGCCTTTTGTGCATGTTTGGGATTGCTTTGTTAATTTTTTCTAATTGATTTTCTTCTTTTCGGGAGCATGCCTTTGTGCATGCTTAGTACTGCTTTGTCAATTTATCCTCATTGTTTGCTTTTATCTTATTATGTTGTTTTATTGTTTTGTTTGTTATGGAGTCAGACTTTCAGATCCTTCCCTTGAAGGAAAAAGAAGAAGCCAAACTGGTGATTAACGTGGAAAATGTGTTGGAGGATGACATCAACTATGATCTTTCTTTCTTTTTTTTTGGCAAAGTTTTGGGGAATAGTTCACTAATTTTGCTGCGATAGGCATACTCTATTATTTAACCTATTGGTTTGGGGACCTTTATCTTATTAAGTTCTATCATTTTGTAGATCTTAAAAAGATGATTTCAAGAGGTCCATGATTGTTTAGTAATTGTTTATTACTTATCTATCAGTTAGCTAAGGGTGAGAACCCTGAAAATATTGAGTTTTCATTTGTCAATTTTTGGGTCCAAGTTCATAACTTGCCCCCAAGGTTAGCATCTATTAATCTTGCTAAAAGCCTAAGAGGTCTTATAGGAACTTCTCTAAACTATGACGCAAGTAACAAAGGGAATGTGTTTAATAGTTTTATGCACATTCACGTCCTGCTTGACATAAGAGAATCATTGATGAGAAAGAAAAAGATTCAAAGACAAATGGACAATGTTTTGATGATTTCTTTCAGCTATGAATTGGTTTGCTATCTGTGTTGTCGAATGGGCCATGGTGAAACAAGTTGTTGTAAATTTTTGGATATGTGGGATGGAGTGGTTGTTAGGGAATGGCCCGAAGAAATTACAACTGAGTTTTGTCGGTAAATGAGGGGATCGTTGGTGCAATAGAGACTCACTCTAGAGTTTAAGTCAACTAGTCTTATTTTCCTCAATCACAAGTTATTATAGCAAGGTGGGCGGGTTTGGAGAAACTGCCTATCTATCTCCCTCTTCTATCTCTGGTCATTCGTTATAAGCCGATCTCTTAAAAGGGACCTACCAGGAGCCATGAATTGTTTATCTTGGAACTGTCGAGGTTTGGGCAACCGGCGTACGGTTTTATCTCTGAAGGAGGTGATAAATTCTAATAAGCTCAAGTTTGTTTTTCTTATAGAAACTTTAGTTCATTACAAAAAAAAGAACAAAAATACGTATTGCTCTTCAGTCTGATAATTGCTTTTATGTAGATAAAATTGGTAGTAATGGGAGCTTGGCTTTTTTATGGAATTCCAATGTCAACACTACTATCACAGTCTACTCTAGCAACTATACTAATGTAATTATTGAGTCCTTCGAGTAAGTCCGACGACAGTTAACTAGTTGTTATAGGTTTCAAGAAGTTAGTAGAAATGATTAGTTGTGTCCGGTTAATTTGTGATGTTTAAGAACTTGTGTTCTGTCACCTAGCTTGGCATCTCTGCACTAACACAAGTTAGTTTGTGTTTACATGGCACTAATACCTAATTCGATGGTGACATGTGGCAACCTCTCAATATGCGACGTGACAGACATAAATTTTAAAAATTAAAAAACTTTAAAAATTTTAATTAATTAAAAAATATGTAATTTTTCATATCAAGAATGAACATGGACAAATGGTTATCTAGATATATATACATTTGTACACCTATTTGTCTAAATTCATTTCAAATATATATTTTTGTAAGTTTATATTTTTTAAATTTTTTTATAAAGTACCAGATTATCTATATTATTATTTTGAAATTAAAAAAATATATTTTAAAAAAATAAAATAATTAAATTAATAAAAATATAAAAAATCACATTAAGAATGAACCTAGATAAGTTAATGTCTAAATTAAAATGCATCTAGACAACCATATATCTAAATTCATTGTTGATGTGCTTTTTAGTTCTTTTATATTTTTTATTTATTTTATAATTTTATAAAATTTTATATAGATTATAGATTTTTATATATTTTTCAAAATATTATACGCTTTTTATATTTTTTTAATTGTATATATTTTTCTATTTTTATAAATTAATATTTTATATATATTTATAATAATAATCTAACAACTGATATTTTATATAACAAAATTTAAAATATATAAACTTACTAAAAAATATATAGAATGAATCTAGAAAAATGGGTGTCTAGGTTCATATTAGACGTGAGCATGGGTCGGGCCACTCGGCCCGGCCCGATGGCGCGCCCGAAATGTGACAGGGTTTGGGCAAAAATATAGGTTTGAAAAATGGGTTTGGACAAAAAAATAAGGCCAGTTTAAAAAATGGGCAAGGCCTCGGGTAAGACATTTTTGGCCCGGGCCCAAATTCACTAAAGGACAAAAAAAATTTAATTTTTTTAAATATTATTTTCTTGTTATTTTCTCCCTATTTTGCTACCATTTTGCTATTATGTTGCTTCTATTTTGTTGTTATTGTTTGGATATTGTATAAAACTTATTTTATTGTTAATTTTGTTATTATTTTAAAGACATTTGTTAATTTTGTTATTATTTTAGAGACATTTGCTTATTAAGTTGCATCTATCTTAGTGTTATTTAAGTATACATATTTTTTTAAATTTATTTTCAATTTGTTGGGAAATATTTATTTTGATGTTTTTAGTATTTCTGATATATTATATATATTTTAAAATTACATAAAAATAATATAAAAATTAATATGGGTGGGTCAGGTTGGGCCCGAGTTTTAGCATTTTTATCCGGGTCAAGCTTAGGCAAAATTTTAAGCTCATTTTTTGGGTCGAGCCCAGGCCTAACAAACGGGCCTGAATTTTTAGTCGAGTCCAGCCCGGTCCATGCTCACATCTAATTCATATGTATCTAGACAATTATTTGTCAAAGTTTATTGTTGATGTGATAAAAAAATTTTAAATTGACTTATATATTTTAAATATTTTTTAATTTCTTAGGTATTGCTCGCCAAATGGCATATTGAGAGGTTACTACGTGTTTCCATCAAATTGGCCACTAATGTCACGTCAATACAAATTTATGGTGGTATGGAGGTACCAACCTGAGTAACTGAATGCAAGTTTAAGTACCAACTAGATTAAAAAAAAGTTTAAACACCAACTATGTACTCTTGGATAAATTCAGGAGCAAAATATAGATGAAATAGAACAAAAAAGGGCAAAATGCACTGGTATGATAGGTATAAGATGGGAGTTTCAGCGAAATTGCAAGTATAGATTAAGGTTTTGATTTAGGTTAAAATATATTTAAAGTTGTTATATTCAATGTACATTTAAAATTTAGTCCCTACTTTTATTTTAAGGAATTTAGTCTAAGTTTATAAAATTTAAATGAAAGTCTAATTTAAGTTTGTCATAATGTTATTTAATTATATAGCTTTAAATTGAGTATTTTTTATTTTAAAATATCACACTACTGAATTAAACAATATATTTTAACGTTATTAACAATTAGACCAAAATCTTAAAATTTAAAAAATAAAGAAATTAAATTACAATAATAATAAAACCGAACTAGTTGATTGATACATTCGTCAGAAGCAAAACAAACGATGGATTGACCCCTATACCAAAATAATAATAAAAAGTTTGATTGAACTAAATTTTATAATTTTTTTAATACTTTAAATTTTATAATTATTTAATAATTTATTTAATTGAAATTGATTACACAATCCGACGCTTGCAAGTATATATTAACCTATATTAACCTTTGGATTTATTTTAAGAATGAAATTGACTACTCTATGGTACAATTGTTAGGCTTTCATCCACTTTGGAGTCCTACTGTTTAGGGGTTAACTGAACTAGATTAATATGAATTGAATTAATCAAAAAAAATTATCTTTTAACTGTTAATTGAATTGAATTATTTTTTTTCAAAAAATTAATCGAACCGAAATATTTCAGTTAATTAAGTTGATTAACCAATTTTTTTTTTGTTAAAGCAAATATAATATATATCAAAAATAAATAAATTGATAATATTTATTTGACTGAATTAATCAAATTAAAACTACATATAATTTGTATTATTAATTAACTAATAACTAAACTTTCAAAAAATCATTAACCGAGTTCTGATCGAATTAGATCAATTAATCGAATTAGATTAGTTCAATTAGGCTCCATTTGTTTGTCAGTAAAATATTTTCCGGAAAATGATTTCTGGAAAATGATTTACTTTTCTGGTGTTTGGATGAATCTGTGTAAAATATTTTCTGTTATTTGGCAGATTTCCTGAAAATATTTTTCGGAAAAGCTGTTTTAAGAAATTTATATATTTAAGAATTTATTATCTTTTCATTGTTTGATTGAGTTTATTATATATATATTAATAAATTTATATTTTAAATTGTTTTTACATATATTGCAATGATTTATTTATAAATAAATAAATCATTTTAAATATATAATAATGCTCAATTATTAAACTAGAATATTAACCGTCATAAATTGAAAACAACCAAAGTCAAATAAATCATTTGTAATTGTGTTATAAAAAAATAAAAAACAAGGATTGAATAATTATAAATTAGCTTCCAAACCACAATTAATACTAGAAATTAATAATATTATCCAAATGCATAATTAGTAGTACACCACATGATAACAACATTGTCCAAGTGCATAACTATTATTACACCACATTAAAAGTATCAATATCTTCAACCTTGAGAAAATTTTTGAAGCTAAATTTTTCTATGTTTCTTACTTTTAACTAAAAAAGCTTTTGCCTTATATTCATGACTCACTAGATAATCAAACACAAAACACAGGAAGTCATCATCAAATCCTTCTACCTCCATCGACATCACTTCTTCGTAAAGATGTAGTGTCTTATCCGCAGTAAATTGTTCCAAAGCATTAGCAATTTTGTCAAGTTGTTCACCCACAAATTTAATTTGTTCATCAACGAAACTTTCCCACAAATTTAATTTGTTCATCAACGAAACTTTCTTGAGCATTTTTTATTTTACGTTTGGTTGTGCCAGATGAAGATACATTTGTTCTTACCTCTTCAGTCTCTTCATTGTTGCAGTCTATAGGCACTGAATCTTGGTTATCATCATCCAAATCTATGTCAGCAAATGTTCTGGCAAAACTCCCTGTTGCTATATCTTTGCCAACAACCAAAGTCATTTCATCATAATGATCAATGCTTTTATTCAAAAATGGTTCATACTTCTTGTGTGCCTGTTGGATATTATACACAATTAGAATAATAAGTAAAAAACAATTGAAATATACTTAACATATATATACATATATTACCATTACTGCTGCATCATATGTCGCTCTATCACATGTGATCATTTTCATGTTATCATCTCATCCAAAACCACTTTCATCCCGAATTGTGCATATAATCTGCCACTGTTTTTTTACAGTCCTCAAATGATTTTCCACATGTTTCGCATCGCATTAGACTTGAAATTTTTTAGAAATAGCTTCAACAACTCGATTAATAGAAACTGTTTTGAAAGTATTAGAAGGCTTATTTCCTTTTTGGGCCTCCTCTGCTAGAATTTCAAGAAAAAGATGTTCCATCAGTTTTTTTCACTTGAATTGCTTGGAGGTCCCTTCTTTGTTGCTCTTACCCATTCTACATTAATAATTGTCATTGTCAATCATTTCAATATCCAACAAGCTTAAAACATAATAAATTCAATATCTAACAAGCTTGAAACATAATCAATATCTAACAAATTCAAGACATAATAATTTCAGAATCCAACAAACTAAAATTTCAATATCATTATCCAACCAACATTAACAAAAAAAAACAATTTTAATACTAAAACATATATAACATAAAAACAACAACCCTAAGCCCTAAACCTACCTAATATTTCTAGCCATATAATCAGTCCACATCGTTTGTGTAATTTAATCTCTCTTAGCAGACCATTCTCTTGCTTCTTCTTGCTCCGTAAGAGTTGATATTATCAAATCAGACTTAGGCTCCTCGTATAATCCTTGATTAAGTAAATCACTAGGATCAACTCCCATTATATGATTATGAATGATGCAACAAGCCAAAACTATATCTACTTGAGTTTAAAAATTCCAAAATGGTTTAGCATCTAATACACGAAAACATTTCTCCAAAATTCCAAAAACACGTTCAATAGTGATTCGCAATGATGAATAAAGAAGATTAAAGAGTTCCTTTGCATTTTCAGGCCCCTGAGTACTAAACTCTTTTAAATGATATCGAACACCACGATATTGGGTAATATATCTGTAAGCACTAAATTTTTGTCCGACTAGAGTTTGTTGTTTAATTTTCAAAATTTCAAAAAAAAAAAAATAATAATAAATTTTTTTTGAAAAATAAAAAAATTGCATTTTGACCCTTAAACTTTTCGTAAATTGTATTCTGACACCTAAACCTTTCCTAAATTTCATTTTGACCCCTAAACTTTATTTAAATTTCACTTCAACCTCTAAACTTTCTTTAAATTACAATTTGACCCTAAATTTTTAAAAATTGCACTTTAGCTCCGAAAGTTTTGCTGCATTTGTGATTTGGTCTTTCTGACAGATTACGTGATTTGGGGCACCCACTCCCCGAATTTTCAGGCCACAAGCATGGGTGGCTACTCCTTCTTCACCCACTACCTGCAAATAGCATAGGAAAAGAGCAAAAGGGTAGAAATAAAAAAGAAAAAACCATACCATAAAAGGGGGGTTATTTTTTTTCGAAAAAAAAGAAAAAAAGGAAGAAGAACAGAACACGATTGCAACACTCTCTCCTTCCCCTTTCTTCTCCAACCGTTTGAGCTCCTTCACCGCCGGCCATACCATCCTCGTGTCCAGTAGCTGACAACGCGCAAAGATGGGTGCTTAGCCCCTTTTCTAATGCGTTTGACGACCACATTTTCAAGATCCCAAAAGCATTGAAATATCCGAACCTATAACCGCCCTTTGCCTGATTTCATACGGTGCATACGGTGGCTGCTGGTGACGCGCATGGTCAAAAAAGAGGGAGGATCGGCAGCTTGAATTTTGGATTTTCTTTTTTTGCTGCTGGAACTTGTTTGTTGTGGGTTAATTTGTGTTTGGTGAAATGTTAAGTTAGTGAGATGGGTTAATTTGTGTTGGGTTTGAAATATTAAGTTAGTGGGTTGGTCTATGTTGGGCTTGGATTATTAAGTTAGTGGGTTGGGGTTGGTTTGTGTTGGGTTGAAGTAATTTGGATTTTGTATCTTTTATGTAGATTTTATTTTTAATTAGGCTAAGCAAAAATTGGTCTAAAAAAACAACAATAATAAAAAAATTAAATTTTAAAATGGTCGGGTCAACCCGACTCTATTTGCGGCAATCTGATCCGGTGAAGATCACCAACAAAGGCCCATTTCAACAGCCTGAGGAGAAAAGAGATTAATTTCAGTAACCCATAACATTGGGGCTTCGGTATATTCTTACCCTTTTTATTATTATTTACCTATTCTGAATTTAATATATATATATTTTATAACTATATTATGTGCATATTTCATATATATATCATGTATATATATATTTTTAATATCACATTATTCATACGTTTTTTATATTATCCCGTGTAAATACTTTCAATACTATATTATGCCTATATTTTCGTCTATATTAGATATATACTTTTAATACTCGATACTATTATTAAGAACATATTTTTGGTATATGTATCTATGTCTATATATATTATTCTTTTATTAATATTATTATCATTATTTTTTCCACTTTATATTATGTTATTTTTATTTATGTACATACTTTTGATTTTATTATGTATTTATTTTTAATATATATATGTATATATTTATGTAGTATTATAAATAGTCGTTTTTTATTTCTAATATGTATATACTATGTAAATATTTTAATACTATATTATGTATACATTTTTATATATTACGTATGTATATCTTTTTAATATTGTATTTTTATATATATAATGTATATATTTCTAATACTATATTACATTTTTACATATTATCTTATGTATATATTTTTAATGCTATATTATGTACATATTTTTAATACTATGTATACACCTTTTATTCCTATTATTACGTATATATTTTAATACATATATGTATATATTCAGATATCATTATTATTAATTTTTTATATTATTACTATTTTCAATATATGTTGTATATATTTTTTTAGTCTAGTATTATATGTTTTATACATATATGTTCACTACTATTTCATATTTGCGTTATTACTATTATTATCATGTTTAATACCATATGCACTACTATTGTTTTATGACTATTATTATCACATATACATCGTTAATGTTTTACATATTATTTGCTTCGTATACTCTTGACTTTTTATTATTATTTGCCTGTTCCGAATTTAGCTTATTAGATCACATCTTATTTCAACATCGATATTAGTTGTCTTTTTATTCATTTTTATTTCAATAAATAAAGCAACGCACCGATTTAACATTAAGTCGCCGATTTCATCGCTATGTTGGGTGAATATCAATTGGCTTGTGTAAAAAACAGAACATCCTTCTCAAAAGAAATCGAAATTATAAAAATTCTCGTGTGTTGATTGGATCATGATTAAATGTTACATTGAACTCGTGTTTTTGAAAATTAAGACAACACATGTTTAATGAGATACCAATTTTGGACGTCGCAGGGGTGCTAATACTTTCCCCGCGCGTAACCGACTTCCGAACCCTATTTCTTCTCTGGCTTTTAAACGTAGACCTAAACTCAGTCTTATTTTTGTTTAAAAAATAATTTTTTTTTAAAAAAAAAAGAGGATTTGTTAGGTGTCCAATCACACCTAAGAAAAAGGATCGGTGGCGACTCCCCTTTTTGATAAAATTGCAAGTCGGTTTTCAAATTTTCAAATAATCGCCTCAATTAGCGACCAAAGCAAATTTTTACGTCGCTACAGCTGGCGACTCCACTGGGGACCTCTTTTGAGAGTCTAGTCTGGAATTAAACTCGTGTTGTCAAAATTTTCAAAATTCCTTTTTCAAATTAATATTTATTCGTGATCCTGAAAATTTTGTTTTTGAAAACCATGCATTTGCATCATGTTGTAAATATTCTTCTAACTTGTTTTATCTTGTTGATTTTCAGCTCTAAATTTTTATGGCTTCAGTTTTTTAATCTAGTTTTTAAATAAAACGTAAAGGTTTGTGAGTTTCTCCCCACACACCGCGCACTTGCATTGTTGCATAACATGAGCTCTCTACCCGGACTCCGTCCGTTTAAGTGGAAGTAAACGCTATGCCTTCGTGAGTTAACTCGTCCCTCCGCATAGGCTAGTGAATACTTCTGGGTTACATACGACTTATGCTTTCGTGAGTTAACTTGTCCCTCCTCATAGGCATAAGTAAATGTAATCCCTCGAATTGAACTCGTGAGCCTGTGATAGGCTACGACCGAGGCTTCGTACTAGTCTTAGTAGACGACAGTATTAACAATTCGAGTACCTGTCTAGAACTGAAACCGCATATAGTAAACCATACGAGCCACCTAACTAGAGCCATGTCGAACCTTCGTCCGTTAATAATCACCAAAATAAGTACATGGGAGAAACGTCTCTTACCTTGCTTTTTTTTTACATTTATACTTTGCAAAGGAATCGGGTCTATTGGACCGGGTAACTTAATTTCTTAGAATTTCATAGTGTTCCTTCAGTTCATATTTGTTGTGATTACTAACCAATGTTTTTTGTATTTATTTTTATTTTTCATCATGCATCATAGGCATCTTGATTAGGAAGGTGTTGATTAGAGATTGGTTTCCAAAAACGGGTTTCTGATGGAGGAGTCAATTACGCAAGTAACCGAGAAAAATGTCGTAGTTCGAGACTGGTCTTTGAAGACTCAAAAAGCGAAAGGGGACAGTTTAATGGAAGGATGTATCTCCAATCTTCCCGAACATGTAACTTCAAACGTTCGTCAGAATAACCTCGAAGACTTGACTCAGATTTGGAAACAATGGGACTCAGATACTAGGGGCATCTTCACTGAAAAATAAGGGGATATAGTTCACTTGATCGCCATCAACGTAGACGAACAGTTGATTCAAGCCATGGTTCGATTCTGGGACCCAGCTTACCAGTGCTTTACTTTCAATCAGGAAGATATGACTCCGACCATAGAAGAATATGCTGCTTTGCTTCATGTTGACAATGTACAATTCAACAAGATATATGTGAAAGAGCCTAAGCCAATGACCTTCAAGAAAAAGCTAGTGAGATTGACCGGAATGACCGATATATGGGCTGAAAAACAGATAAAGAAAAAGAATGAAGTCAGTTGTGTTCCGTGGTTTTCTTTGCGAGACTTAGTTCAAAACCATCCAGATATTGCGAAGAGAATGGATCTATTTGCTTTGGCCATTTATGGATTGATCGTCTTCCCAAAGGTCTTGGGGCATATAGAAGTCGCGGTAGTGGATTTATTTGAAAGTTTGGGGTAAGGGATCAACCCCGTCCCAACTATCTTGGCCAAGACTTTTAGATCTCTACGTAGTGCAGGAGAAAAAGGGAATGACGTTATATCGGATGCGCGCAGTTACTTAATGTCTGGATTCTGAGCCATTTCTGGAAAGTAAAGCGCACACCTTTCCACATGTTCTCAAAAACATTCGCCCCATTAAATGCTTACTTTGAGAAAGATTGGCCGAAAGATGTCACCGAGCAGCACTGGGTTTCGATTTTTCAAAACCTTCGCGCCGAAGATATAACCTGGTGAGCACCATGGATCCGTCATTTAGTTCTATTATACAAATGTGGGAGCCAAGATTGGGTGCCTTTACTAGGATTATGGGGAGGAATCAGATATGCTCCGTTAATGGTTCAAAGGCAGTTTTCTTCACGACAGTTCATACCCGCTACCGGAGGGTTGGCACAGTCAGAGTTTGCCTTTACAGGTGAAGGTTACATGAAAAGAGTCCGGGATACTGCAAAGGCTTGGAAAGAAATTCACCTAATGGAGTTAGCTCCCTATGCTGATACTATCACTCAAGACTATGACATATTGAGAAAACGACGAGTGAATAGTCAACAAGTCTCATCGACGAATTACACTTTCCAGAATCCTTTCTCAGAAGAAATGCCATCCGAGCTGGAAGTAACAAGACACAAATTTGAATGTAAAAAGGCTAAGTTGTTATGGGATATCAGTTCTCTTCAAGAGGAAAACTACCAGCTAAAGATCGATGTTCAGATTGAAAGGTCCCAAACCTTGAAAATCCAAAGAGAAGCTGAGATCGTGAGAAATGACTTAAGGGATCTTCATTTGGAAAATAAGAAATTAAGAAGCACTATAAAAAATAGTGGGTTAGGCAAATCGTCAGTAGAATAGAAGGAAGAAATTAGCAACATCAAAGGAGGATGGAATTCTGGAAAGGGAAAGCAAAGAAAGAAGAAGAAAAAGCTGCGCGTGCTATGATAGAATTAAGAAAGAAGAATACTGAGTATGAAACAGTGACTGCAGAATTTGTGACTAGTCAGTTCGAATGTCAAGAGCTAAGAAGGAAAATATGAGATCTAGAAAATATGCTGCAATCTCGTCAGCAATAGTTAGATACTCTTCTAAAAGCTCTAGAAGAAAAGAATGATCAGTACGACAGAGACACTCGCACTTATGAAAGAGCTCTCCAAGAAAAAAAATGCAACTCGGCTTTTTGATCAATAAAATTCGCAAGGCAGCTATGCAAGTTGTGCAATTATCAGATGAAGCCGAAGCTCTCAGTTGCCAATTCCCTTCGAGCCAAAGATCAAGCATGTCAGAGTTCTTAGAGCGAGTGAAGAAACAAGACAATGTGGCTAGGAAATTTGTGTAACTGTTGAATCAAAAAAATGGCGAAACGCTTTGTAATAGACTCTTTTGATAAATGAAATGCCTAAGTATGGGGCTATCTTGAAATCAGCACCAAATTCTTGCATATTTATTCATGACTAACATTCATTCGTCATTTATTCAACATTCATTTGTCATTCATTCATTCATTGCATGTACATATCACCATAATTATTCACTGAGGCTAAAACCATATAATCTGCAGTTGCGACACTACAAGTCTGGAATCACGCCATTCTTATAGGACACGCCAAAAAGCTAGAATTATGGAAGCCAAGTTCAATGAAAGAATTGAAAGGATGGAAGGGGCCCAAAGAGAATTGCAAGAGCAGTTGACCAAGTCACAACAGAAAGCAAGAGATTTGATGTTAAGATCTCGAGAGGAATCTCTCGAGCAAAGAGATCAGATGGCCAAAATGATAGAGATGAAGACAGCTTTGGTCAAAGGAAAAGGACCTATGCAAAGTCCTGACACTATGGAGCCTCAGCCAAGAACTACTCATGATCAGGATCCGCTTTATCCCCCAAGATTCACTCCACCTCATGCACATGTAATACAAAGAAAATGTCCTCGAGGAGAATCTACAAGCTTGGAGCAACGACCCATACCCCCTGCTCATCTAGGGCAAGGTATATTCGTATCGAACCCCGGAGCTAATCCTGCCGATCCCAATTTCCAGATTTGGATAATCCGGTAGAAATAGCCAGTTTGAAAGTGGATGATCATGATGTTCAGGATAAGTATAGGAGTTTGGAAGAAAGACTCAAAGCGATAGAAGGTACTGAAGCCTTCTCTGCATTGAGTGCCAAAGAGCTCAGTTTGGTGCCCGATGTGGTTCTGCCTTCGAAATTCAAAGTACCAGATTTTGAAAAATACGATGGCACGAGATGTCCAAAGGCGCATCTTGTCATGTTTTGTCGGAAGATGACTGGTTGCGTGAATGAAGATAAATTGTTAATACACTGTTTCTAGGACAGCTTAGTCGGATCGACCTTTCGATGGTATAATCAACTTAGTAGAGAAAGAATCCGATCATGAAAAGACTTGGCATCAGCATTTTATGAACAATACAAGTATGTATCCGACATCATGCCTGATCGACTAACTCTGCAGATGATGGAAAAGAAGCCGACGGAGACTTTTAGGCAGTACGCGCAAAGGTGGAGGGATATCTCGACTCAAGTAGAACCTCTATTGATTAAAATTGAAATAACGGTCCTCTTTATCAACACTTTGAAAGCACCGTTTTATGATAAGTTGGTAGGAAGTGCCATGAAAGACTTCGTAGATATTGTAATATCCGGGGAACTTATAGAAAATGCCATTAAAAGTGGAAGGATGGATGGTTCTGAGAGCTCAAAAAAGGCAGCACCTATAAAGAAAAAAGAGGCAGAAGCCTATATGGTGGGAACTGAGAATCGCTACACTTCTAATTTGTATCCAACCCAGCCACGACCTCGATATCGCCCACCTCCAAACTTCTATTATCCTCCCCAAAGCCCTTACCATCAAGCACCACCTCATTACCCTTCTTACCCCGTCTACGCCACAAATAACCAAAGACCAGTCACTACGTTCCCACAGAATACCATGCCAGCTCAAAGCCAACCTAAAGATGAACAAAAACCGACAAGATCCAATCCTGAAAAACCCCAGTTCACCCCAATTCTTGTGTCATACGGAGAGCTGTACCCAAAACAATTGGAAAAATAATTAATATCCCTACATTATATGGAACCCCTGAAGCCTCCATACCCAAAATGGTACGATCCTAATGCCAGTTGCATGTACCACGCCGGAAACCAGGGGCATTCTACAGAAAATTGTCTAGCCTTTAAAAGGAGGGTTCAAGGTCTTATCGATGCAGGCATTTTATGATTTGATGGTGCTAGCAATACGGCTGGAAATTCGCTCCCTAACCACACTGAAGGGAACATGAGCGTGGTGACGAAAGAAGACAGGAGGCATGCCAAAAGTTGTGTTTCGGAAATAAAGACACTGTTGCAAAAGATTAGGGAGGTAATGTTTGAAAATGGGTCGTTCTGTCATCCCAATAGAATTTTCAAAGAAGGAAATACAAAAAGTTAATGTTTTTGTGATTTTCATGGGATCGAGGGGCATGACATCCAGTCTTGTGAAGGATTCAGAAAACTACTTCAAGACATGATGGACAATAAGGAAGTCGAGATCTTTAACAAAATAAAAGAGGCCGATGAAGGAGAAGTATGCACTTCTGATAATCAATCATTAGGTTTCCCTTATAGCACCGATCGACCATTGTTGATTTATTACGATGTAAAAAAGGAACAAGTGAAACCGAAAATGATAATTGAAGTACCATCTCCTTTCCCTTACAAAGGCAACAAGGCGGTACCATAGAAATACGATGTCAACATTATCACACTTGAAGGTGAAAAATCCAAAGCCGTGACTGGAAGTTTTGGTGAAGTAGGACATTTTACTCGCAGCGGGAGATGCTATTCTAAAATGGTTGAACCAATGAAAAAGACGAGTGACTCGAACCAGAAAGGAAAGGCACCGATGCATGAGGCCGAGGTTGAACTTGAGAATCCGTCCGAACAAGAAGTTAAAAGGCCTGTGAATGAAGAGGAAGCACATGAATTTTTGAAGTTTATCAAGCATAGTGAATATAACGTCGTGGAACAGTTAAGCAAACAACAGGCACGAATCTTGATATTATTCTTACTGTTGAATCCAGAACCACATCGAAATGCTTTGCTGAAAGTGTTAAATCAAGCTTACGTGGCAAGTAATATATCTGTCGAAAAACTTGATAGGTGGGTGAATAACCTGAACGCGGATAATTTTATTTCTTTCAGTGATGATGAAATACCGCCAAATGGTAGGGGCTCCATAAAAGCATTGTATATCACAACCCGTTGTAAGGGTTACATAATACCGAATGTGCTTATTGATAATGGGTCTACACTTAATGTCATGCCTTTGGCCACACTTTCTAGAATTCCCATTGATCTGTCTTATCTAAGGCCTTGTCACTCCACAGTAAGGGCATTCGATGGGACAAGACGAGAAGTCATGGGAAAGATTGATATCCCTCTAGAATGGGCCCTTACATATATGATGTCGAGTTCCAAGTCATGGATATTACACCCTCATATAATTGCCTTTTAGGAAGGCCCTAGATCCATTCTGTTGGGGCAGTGCCTTCATCTCTCCATCAAAAAGTAAAGTTTATCATGGATGGCTATTTGGTCACTGTCGTGGGTGAAAAAGACATTGTCCCATCTATCTCTGCTGATGCACCTTACCTCGAAGTAAGTAAAGATGCAGTAGAATGTTCCTTCCGATCCCTCGAATTTATCAATGCTACATTTTTTGTTGAAGGAAATAAAATTCCTGTGCCCAAGTTGTCAAGGAACACCCAGATGGGAATTGAGTTGACTGTGGGAAAGGGAGCCCAAGCAAGGAAAGGTTTGGGAAGATATCAGCAAGGGATAGTTAGAGCTCTAAAACCAGTACTCCATAAGGCTCGATATGGTTTAGGTTTCGAACCGGATATGCGAAAAAGAAGAAAATAGTTGCAGAAAGATCGAGAAAGGGCGGATTGCAAGAGCCTTAGGCCGAGAATAAGAATGGGAGCCCATAATGTACCCTCATTTGTCAAAAACATTTACATCTGCAGGAATGATATACCCCGGGCAAGATAATCCACGAAGCACGCTATTATTAATTGAAAGGGGTCTTCAAAATGTCAGTATAAATGTCATTGACAAAGGAAGTGATGCAATTAAAGATTTTTTAACGATACGCCCTTGTCCTCCTGGATTCGTTTTGAACAATTGGACTGCTGTTGATCTCCTTGTAGTTTCTAAGTCTTCTCTAGAGTAATGCTCAATGTTAACACTATTCTTTTTGTGTGTCCCTAAGTAATAAAGGGATACTTTTGTAAGAGCTTATGATTTGCTCTTTATCATTTAAATGAACATTAATAAAGATGCATTTTGTCATGGTCTTTACATTCTCATTAACTTCATAATTTTTCCCTCTTCTCACAGCCTGTCATTGCATATATTTCACATCATACCAAGCTTGTTAGTCCCAATACTTTGATGCTCTTCTATAGTTTTCTTTTCCATTCAATTTTCAGGTGCTCAGATATCCACGATATGAACAAACCCGTTACAAATCTTGAAATCGATTTCGAAAAGGCTATTTGTTTAGGAGAGTTCGAAGCTGAGGAAAATGTTGAAGACTATGTTTCGCCTCTTGACTTACTAAGAATGGTAGAGCAAGAAGATAAACAGATTCTACCTCATCAAGAATCTGTTGAGACAGTAAACTTGGGAAATGAAGAAAAGAGGCAAGAAGTGAAGATTGGGACCTCCATTTCAAACAACACCAAACATGATTTGATCGCTGTGCTTAATGAGTATAAAGATGTATTTGCATGGTCGTATCAGGACCTGCCAGGATTGAATGAGGATGTAGTGGTCCATAGACTCCCACTGAAACCAGAATGCAAACCCATTCAACAGAAGCTAAGACGAATGAGACCTGAAATATTGTTAAAGATAAAACAAGAAGTCAAGAAACAATTCGATGTTGGCTTCCTACAAGTCTCCAAGTATCCACAATAGGTAGCTAATATAGTCCCAGTACCGAAGAAAGACGGCAAGGTACGAATGTGTGTGATTATCACGATCTGAATCAAGCAAGTCCTAAAGATAATTTTCCTTTGCCACACATCGATACATTGGTGGATAACACAGCCAAACATTCATTATTTTCGTTCATGGATAGATTCTCGGGTTATAATCAGATAAAGATGGCTCCTGAGGATATGGAGAAAACTACTTTCGTAACAATGTGGGGAACATTCTGTTATAAGGTGATGCCGTTCAGATTAAAGAACGCTGGGGCAACATATCAGATGGCCATGGTGATGTTGTTTCATGACATGATTCATAAAGAAATAGAAGTCTACGTCGATGATATGATCGCCAAATCCAAGGGGGAAAGAGAGCATGTTGGGAACCTCAGGAAGTTGTTCGAAAGACTGAGAAAGTTCCAGCTGAAGCTTAATCCAGCTAAGTGTACGTTTGGGGCTACCTCAGGAAAATTGCTAGGCTTCATCGTCAGCAAAAGAGGCATCGAAGTTGATCCAAATAAGATAAAAGCCATACAAGAACTGCCACCTCCGTGCACGTAAAAAGAAGTCAGAGGATTTTTAGGGAGGTTGAATTATATCGCTCGGTTCATCGCTCAACTTACCAATCAGTATGACCCAATTTTTCGACTCATTCGAAAACATAATCCGAGAGAATGGAACGAAGAGTGCCAAGTGGCTTTTGACAAGATAAAACAGTATTTGTCTAGTCCCCCGGTGCTAGTACCACCAACCACAGGAAGATCGCTAATATTGTATCTGACTGTGTTCAAAAAATCAATGGGCTGCGTACTGGGGCAACACGATGAGTCAGGGAAAAGAGAAAAGGCGATTTACTATCTTGGCAAAAAGTTCACAAAATATGAGGCAAAGTACTTATCCATTGAAAAATTCTGTTACGCTTTAGTTTGGGTAGTTCGGAAGCTCAGGCAATATATGTTGTATCATATGACGTGGTTAATTTCAAAGCTGAACCCAATAAAGTACATGATGGAATCACTTGCACTCTCAAGAAGAATGGCACGATGGCAGATCCTACTATCAGAATATGACATCGTCTATGTGAGCCAAAAGTCGATAAAAGGAAGTGCAATAGCTGATTTCTTAGCAACTTGAACAACGGAAGAATACGAGCCATTGAGATTTGATTTCCCAAATGAAGACTTGATGTGCATTACGGGAAAAGAATGTGAGTCATCCAAATTGAAGTCATGGAAGATGAGCTTTGATGGTGCATCGAATACGTTAGGGCATGGGATTGGAGCAGCCTTAGTATCACCAGAAGGAAACCATTATCCGTTCACTGCCAGCTAAATTTCTACTGTACCAACAACATAGCGGAATATGAGGCCTGTATCATGGGACTTCGTGCAGCTATTGAACAAAACATCAAAATCTTAGAGGTATATGGGGACTCAGCGTTGGTAATATACCAAATCCGTGGAGATTGGGAAGTGAGAGATTCAAAATTAGTCAAATACAACGATATAGTGGCAGGGCTGATTAAAGAATTTAAAGAAATAACTTTTAATTACTTCCCATGAGAAGAAAACCAATTGGCTGATGCCCTGGCCACTCTGGCCTCAATGTTCAAAGCGAACAGAGAAACAGAAATAATGCCTCTCCAAATGAGCATATTGAAGTCCTTGCACATTGTTTCAGCATTGAGAAAGAGCCAGATGGACGGTCATGGTTCCATGATATCTTAGAATATGTCAAGAATCAAAAGTATCCCAAACAAGCAAATGAGAATGATAAAAGAACAATCAAAAGAATAGCTGTAGGATTTGTTCTTAATGGGGACATTCTGTACAAAAAAGGAAAAGATAAAGTGCTCTTGAGATGCGTAGATGCTGTTGAAGCCAGAAAAATACTTAAAGATGTCCATGAGGGAATTTGTGGGACACATGCCAATGGTTTAACTATGGCCAGGAAGGTTATGAGACTTAGTTATTACTAGCTGACGATGAAAAGTGACTGCATTAGTTTTGCACGAAAATGCCACAAATGTCAAATTTATGGCAATAAAATTCATGCAGCCCCTTCGCCCCTTCATGTCATGACTTCTCCGTGGCCTTTTTCTATGTAGGGCATGGATGTGATAGGGCCAATTTCCCCAAAAGCTTCTAATGGATACCGATTTATTTTTGTAGTGATAGATTACTTCACGAAATGGATAGAAGCCGCTTTATTTGCTAATGTGACAAAGATTGCAATTTGTAGGTTCTTAAAAAATGAAATCATTTGTCGATATGGTTTGCCTAAAAGAATCATTTCAGATAATGCCTTGAATTTGAATAACAAGATGATGAAGGAGGTGTGTAAACAATTTCAAATAAAGCATCATAACTCCTCACCTTATCGCCCAAAAATGAACGGAGCTGTTGAAGCGGGCAACAAGAATATTAAGAAGATTATTGGGAAAATGACAGAGACATATAAAGACTGGCACGAGAAGCTACCATTTGCTTTGTATACATATCGTACATCTGTGCGGACATCTACGGGAGCAACTCATTTCTCTCTGGACTATGGAATGGAAGCTGTGTTACCCATCGAAGTTGAGATCCCTTCTCTACGAGTCTTAATGGAGTTGAAATTAGAGGAAGCAGAATGGGTTCGAGCTCAATATGACCAGTTAAACCTTATTGAAGAAAAACGTTTAAAGGCAATTTGTCACGGACAGATGTACCAGAAGAGAATGATCGCGGCCCATGATAAAAAAGTACGGCCAAGAGAATTCCACGAAGGAGAACTCGTGCTGAGAAAGATTCTCCCAATACAAAAAGACCTGCGAGGAAAATGGGCACCAAATTGGGAAGGACCATACGTCGTAAAGAATGCATTCTCGAGTGGAGCTTTGATTCTCACTGAGATGGATAGGAAGGAGTTACCTCATCCAGTGAATTCAGATGTTGTGAAGAAATATTATGCCTAAAAAAAAGAAGAAGAAGTTCAAGGTGAAAACCCGAAAAGGGCGTCTTGATTAACACAAAAGATTAGGATGAAAACCCGAAAGGGCATTCTAATGAAGCAAATGCCCAGGCTTAAAGAGCAAGGTGGTTGAACGGTGGGTCAAACAACAAGACTACTGTATTTAAAGCATTTTCAGCAGTTCGAAATCTTCTACGCAAGAAGCCATGCTCGAAAAGATTCTTGATTGAGGAACATGGAATAGTTCACGTGTTGAATATCTAGAGCATTTGTATCCGATGAATACGATTCCCTTTTCTCTTTATGACACTTTTTTTTACTATTCTTGGTTAACTTTCTTTGTTTTTCACCTTTGAAATAAATAAATGGAGATATCCCTTTCGTACCTACCTGACCATTTTCATGCATCTCATTGTGTGGTTTATTTAAATAATAAATAGTAAAATGACATACTCTAGACAAAAGAAATGTTGAGCATTACCCGGATGAGAATTTGATAAGTACAAGAGTCTCAAAGTAAGGACAAAGTTCAACAGGGGGCAAAAGAGTGATATCTGAGAAATACAGATTACTCATAAAGTCGGAGAACAGGTACAAAGCCTGAAAAGAAAGTTAAGAGCCGAAGTAATGAATGCAGATCATCACAAAAATCGTGACGAAAAAGGACATATGACAAACATGCCTAAGGCGCATAGCATAATCATGTAGGCATAAAGGCATTTAAGACAAACATGTGCATATCATGATAACATCATGCATGACATATACAGATACTCCAGCAGAGCAAGAGGACGTGATGATAGCTGTACTGAATTAAAGGAAAAGACACCTGAGTTCCACCACATGACATGTTTAGGTATCCTGATATTTTTATTTCTGTTTTTCAAAAATCAACTCATATTGCGAGAGGTGAGTTGAGCCTCGGGCCACATGCCGAGGTATTTTCAATTTCTGTTTTTTAATTTCCATTTTTCCAAAACAAAAAAATCAACTCATATTGCGAGAGGTGAGTTGAGCCTTGGGTCACACACCGAGGTATTTTTCAATTTCTATTTTTCAAAAAAATCAACTCATATTACGAAAGGTGAGTTAAGGCTAGGGTTACATGCCGAGGTATTTTTCAATTTCTGTCTTTCAAAAACTTAACTCATATTACGAGAGACGAGTTGAGGCTCGGATCACATGCTGAAGTTTTTTTCAATTTTTGCCTTTCAAAAAAATCAACTCATATTGTGAGAGGTGAGTTGAGCCTCGGGTCACATACCGAAGTATTTTTCAATTTTTGTTTTTCAAAAAAAAAACAATCAACTCATATTGCGAGAGGTGAGTTAAGCCTCAGGTCACACGCTGAGGTATTTTCAATTTTTTGCTTTTTCAAAGATCAACTCATAATCCGAGAGGTGAGTTGAACTTCGGGTCGCATCCCGAGCTATTTCCAATTTTTTGTTTTTCAATAAAGAATAAAGATTGGACAATCGAACAAAATTTAGTGCTTTTAAGTCTTTGCACTATCCTTGTTTCACAGCGATGAGCAAAGAGGGGTAGCTGTAAGCACTAAATTTTTGTCCGACTAGAGTTTGTTGTTTAATTTTCAAAATTTCAAAAATAAAAATAAAAAAATAAAAAAAATTTTGAAAAATGAAAAAATTGCATTTGACCCTTAAACTTTTTGTAAATTGCATTTTGACACCTAAAATTTTTCTAAATTTCATTTTGACCCCTAAACTTTATTTAAATTTCACTTCGACCCCTAAACTTTCTTTTAAATTACAATTTGACCCTAAATTTTTAAAAATTACACTTTAGCCCTGGAAGTTTTGCTGTATTTGTGATTTGGTCCTTCTGACAGATTACGTGATTTGGGGCACCCACTCCCCAGACTTTCAGGCCACCAGCATGGGTGGCTACTCCTTCTTCACCCACTACCTGCAAATAGCATGGGAAACAAGCAAAAGGGTAGAAATAAAAAAGAAAAAACCATACCATAAAAGGGGGGTTATTTTTTTCGGGGAAAAAAAGAAAAAAAAAAGAAGAACAGAACATGATTGCAGCACTCTCTCCTTCCCCTTTCTTCTCCAACCGTTTGAGCTCCTTCACCGCTTGCCATACCATCCTCGTGTCCGGTAGCTGACAACGCGCAAAGATGAGTGCTTAGCCCCTTTTCTAATGCGTTTGAAGACCACATTTTCTAGATCCCAAAAGCATTGAAATATCCGAACGTACAACCGCCCTTTGCCTGATTTCATGCAGTGCATACGGTGGCTGCTGGTAACGCGCACGGTGGAAGGAGAGGGAGGATCGATGGCTTGAAGTTTGGATTTTCTTTTTTTGCTGCTGGAACTTGTTTGTTGTGGGTTAATTTGTGTTTAGTGAAATGTTAAGTTAGTGAGATGGGTTAGTTTGTGTTGGTTTTGAAATATTAAGTTAGTAGGTTAGTTTATGTTGGGCTTGGATTATTAAGTTAGTGGGCTGGGGTTGGTTTGTGTTGGGTTGAAGTAATTTGGATTTTGTATCTTTTATGTAGATTTTATTTTTAATTGGGCTAAGCAAAAATTGGTCTAAAAAAAACAACAATAATAAAAAAATATTAAATTTTAAAATGGTCGGGTCAACCCGACTCTATTTGCGGCAATCTGATCCGGTGAAGATCACCAACAAAGGCCCATTTCAACAGCCCGAGGAGAAAAGAGATTAATTTCAGTAACCCATAACATTGGGGCTTCGGTATATTCTTATCCTTTTTATTATTATTTACCCATTCTGAATTTAATATATATATTTTTTATAACTATATTATGTGCATATTTCATATATATATCATGTATATATATTTTTAATATTATATTTTTATGTATATTATGTATATATTTTTAATATCACATTATTCATACGTTTTTTATATTATCCCGTGTAAATACTTTCAATACTATATTATGCCTATATTTTCGTCTATATTAGATATATACTTTTAATACTCAATACTATTATTAAGAATATATTTTTGGTATATGTATCTATGTCTATATATATTATTCTTTTATTAATATTATTATCATTATTTTTTTCCACTTTATATTATGTTATTTTTATTTATGTACATACTTTTGATTTTATTATGTATTTATTTTTAATATATATGTATATATTTATGTAGTATTATAAATAGTCGTTTTTTTATTTCTAATATGTATATACTATGTAAATATTTTAATACTATATTATGTATACATTTTTTATTTATTACGTATGTATATCTTTTTAATATTGTATTTTTTATATATATCATGTATATATTTCTAATACTATATTACATTTTTACATATTATCTTATGTATATATTTTTAATGCTATATTATGTACATATTTTTAATACTATGTATACACCTTTTATTCCTATTATTACGTATATATTTTAATACATATATGTATATATTCATATATCATTATTATTAGTTTTTTATATTATTACTATTTTCAATATATGTTGTATATATTTTTTTAATCTAGTATTATATGTTTTATACATATATGTTCACTACTATTTCATATTTGCGTTATTACTATTATTATCATGTTTAATACCATATGCACTACTATTGTTTTATGACTATTATTATCACATATACATCGTTAATGTTTTATATATTATTTGCTTCGTATACTATTAACTTTTTATTATTATTTGTCTGTTCCGAATTTAGCTTATTAGATCACATCTTATTTCAACATCGATATTAGTTTTCTTTTTATTCATTTTTATTTCAATAAATAAAGCAACGCACCGATTTAACATTAAGTCGTCGATTTCATCATTATATTGGGTGAATATCAATTGGCTTGTGTAAAAAACGGAACATCCTTCTCAAAAGAAATCGAAATTATAAAAATTCTCGTGTGTTGATCGGATCATGATTAAATGTTACATTGAACTCGCGTTTTTGAAAATTAAGACAACACATGTTTAATGAGATACCAATTTTGGACGTCGTAGGGGTGCTAATACCTTCCCCGTGCATAACCGACTTCCGAACCCTATTTCTTCTCTGGCTTTTAAACGTAGACCTAAACTCGACCTTCTTTTTGTTTAAAAATAAATTTTTTTGAAAAAAAAGAGGATTTTTTAGGTGTCCGATCACACCTAAGAAAAAGATCGGTGGCGACTCCCTTTTTGATAAAATCGCAAGTCGGTTTTCAAATTTTCAAATAATCGCCTCAATTAGCGACCAAAGCAAATTTTTACGTCGCTACAATATCCATTTCGGATGCCATAACCAGTATCAGCAAGATAATATTTACCTACAATTTGAGAAAACATAATTATTACTAATAAGTTATGAGCTTACTAGAACTATTTGGTATTTAATGTTTTATAATTCTTACCTTCCGGAATTCTTAATCATCTAGGGCGTAAAAGTGCATCACTTAAAATACGAGAATCATGCGCACTACTTTCCCATCCAGCTAGAACATAGGAAAATTTCAAATCAAATGTAATGGCAGCCAATACATTTTGTGTCGTCCCCCCTTTACGGCTATGAAATCTTCCTTGAATGCTAAGTGGAACGGATGCACTAACATGAGTTTCATCTAAAGCTCCAATACAATCTTTAAAATAAGGATAAAACCTTGGATTGTTTCTGATTTCACTAGGAGTTGACTCATTAGGTAATCTAATAACTATCTTATACAATTTCAAAAAAGCTTTCAATACAACCCTAAAGTAACGGTGAATTGTCTCAGTTGATCTATAATATCTAGATCCAATCACTCGAAACCTTACATTATGACCAATTATATGTAAAAATATTACTACTTGCTCCCTAATATTCACCGATTTAGTTGATTGTAACAAATTATTCCTACTAAGAATATCACACAAATTAAAAAGGGCTATCGGTCTCATCTTTATCACATCAATACAATGCTGGTCACCACTATATAAAATACTATTAATATACTTTTCTCTTTTATAATCTCGATTCACACGAGGGTGAGAATCAATTTCCTTCCTAGTTTTTAATTTTTTAATTCAGAGAGCCCCAAAAGCTAAAACTGAAGCCACGACTCCGACAATTGCATTTTGATCTTGATTACGATCCATCTACAAAAAATAATGCCACACAAACATTTGATCACTACAAAAAAGATGCAAACTTTTCATAAGATCACATATATGACTAAAGTTATCATGATTAAAGTGCATACATACATATTTGAAAGTTTCTCAAGCAATGACTAAAGTTACTATGACTAAAGTTACTATGATTAAAGTTACCATGAGTAAAGGGAATGGAGTTAACTAACCAACCCCAACTTAAATAATAACAAAAAAAGGGCATAATTTAAGACATATTCATCACCAAAAAAAAGAAAAAGGAAATGTGAGAAAACAAAGTGAATTTGCTGAAATGATGAAGATTATGATTGAAAAAGTATTGGAACACAATTGTTGTGGTTATTCCAAAAGGAAATAAAACTTTATATAGGGACTTGGAAAACGTGCAAAGCCTCTCCAATCATTCAATTCACACAAATAATTGTGCAAAGTAACTAAGAATTAAAGTGGAAACATACAATTAATTAAATAGTGATAAGATTAAGATAAGAGAATAGAATAAAGTTTTGTTGATAGGCAAGATCTAGCTTTTGTGGAGTATGACCAAAGACATGAAAGACACAGGAATCAGCAAAGGATGATATGTTAATCAAAGGCAGCCGACACTATACACCCACTATTGACAAGATTTATTGACAAGTTTGTGCACCCATTATTATTTTTTTAATTAATGAATCTTTTGTGAAGCAGGGACTTGAATAATCAATGACATAAACGAGCTTATGTCACATGTTAATGCTGGATGTTGAGAAGGAAATGGTCAACCAAACTAACCAAATTAAGCTACAAATGCATTGACCCATAATTTTTTTATCGTTCAATCAATACTTTGGTGCTCATGTTGCCACCACACACAAAAATGAATATCTATTTTGGGTTTTAAGTAACAATGATTGAAGCAAGACCCATGTGCTTTGGTTCTACATGACAATTGGAAATTTCTAAAGATTTGAGAAATCAATTGAGGCACTTCATTAGTTTGAAATTAAGTTGGATTACTGTTTAAGGTAGTCAGTGTCAACAAATCCACTTTGGAGTGTTAGTTTGGTTTTATATTGCTTAAAAATATATATAGATCAAATCAAATTATTACTAATTGCTGTTCAGTTAAGACATATATATAATTTAAGGCATAAGTCTGTGATGGACATCATCAAGAAAGAGAAGAAAAAGTGAAACTTGGAGAAATAGACAACTATGGTACTGATTTTCTTGGATTACTTTTACAAGCATATCATGACATATATATAATTTACAAGCAAAAGAAGAAGTGATTGAATTGTTCGGTCACCAAAACCCATATCCAGATGACTCATCTAAACTAAACATTGTAAGAAATTAACTAATAGGTATCCATGGAACAATGTCCTTCTACAGTTCTTTACCGAAAGCAAACTGCTACAATTTTCAGGGTGAAGGTAACCTTTTCAGCCAGCTTTTCCCAGCTACTCAAGTAACCAAAGTTATAGTATATACTTGTTGGCAATGGCATATATATAATCCAAAAAATGAGATGTAACCATATTTGTATAATGAAAAAGAATGAATGAGTCAAGGTGAATGGCTCAAGGTATATATGTATTACTTAATTATTTTTCAAAATAAAGGTTTTACCCAACTCCACACTATAATCCAAATCTGTTACTATAGCTGCAATGATAATTTAATTTTTATGTTTATTATAAAATAAAATAAACATTAGTTCTAAAATTATAAAGCCAAACAGAAACAACAAAGTGAGAAACTAAGACTCATACTCAAGGTTGTATGAATGAAGGAATGCTTGAAACAGAACATGCAATACAATTTTATTTATTAGTTCTAAAATACATATTATATAGGTAGAAAAAGAAGAATAAGTAACAAAAAAAGAGGATGCATAAGTGCTGCACGAGTGTTTGAGGAAGCTTTGGCATTTGATTGATTTGATCATCCAAACTTATTTTTTTATTTTCTATAGACATTTTGTTATATGTGGCTTCTGTGGTTTTCGACATTTTGTATTGGTCTTCTATTTATCCTTGAAAAAAAGACTATCTAAAAATGACTGGAAAAAACCTTTCTCTATTACTTGCAGAGACTTACCTAAAAATGACAATGTATTGAACTCCACAAAAGATAATAACTTATCATGTATTTCATGAAATTTGGCTCAAACATAAACCCAAAATAAAAATCTGAAATGATATTGCAATTACAGAAGCTATAATTGACATACTTGCATATTATCTTTATAGTGTTCAAGTACCAAAATTGATTAGAAGTACAGGAAACTTCAAAGAAGATAGAGATAATCATTTCCTAACATTGAAATAGCATCCACACCAACACCCTGACTTGTTAAGGTTTGGGCAGACATTTCCAAAAACAACAAGCACAAGAATCAAGCGTATTTGCAAACAAAACGTGGCACCAGATTACATTAAAGAAGATGCCATACCTTGCGAAGAGGAATGAAATCCTGAGAAAGAGAGAAAGATAGGAAACTAAACAACAGCGTGTAAAATTTTGACTGGTTTCCCCTACAATCAAACATCAAATCAATTTCAACTTTCATTAGTAACTGTGAAACTGCAAAAATCATCCAACAAGGAAGAGAAGTTAAACTTATTAATTTGCACTTCCGAATTCAGTAAATAATTACGCCAAAGAAGTTTTTAGTATTTTAGGGTTTAATCAATCATCTCAAAAAATCTGTAAGAAGAAAACCAAAAAGACAAAGCAATTAACTCCTTCAGATTAAGCGACAAAATGAAATTTTAGCTAAAGGTGAGCCTAGTGGAATCAATCTTCAAGTATCAGCCATCACCTACAAGTACGTATAATATTGTAGGAGACACCAAAGACTGTTCCTATTTACCTCCCCTTTCTAATGCTAAGCTTGTGTTAAAAAGAAAAAGGATTCATGAATGGCATACATTGACGTATACCTCTAAGGCTAGGGAAGCCTTGCTTTTTATTCTTGACACTAGTGATATCAGTCGACTGATATTAGTTCCTGCACCAAAACCACAACCTCACATCACAAAACCCATCACCAAAATAAAATGAAAAAGCAGAATTAAAGAAGATGCCATACCTTGTAAAGAGGAATGAGATCTTGAGAAAGAGAAAAAGATATAGGAAACAAAACAGCAGCGTGTAAAATTTGCCTGAGAAGAGAGGATATGCGACGAACTAAGGAAAAAGGGAAGATATTTGAAGAACGAAAGAAGAAGACTTACCTGGATAAAGAAGGAGATGGAAAAAGTTGAAGAACGCAAGAAGAAAAAGGCTTACCTGGATGAAGAGGAGATGGAAAATGTCTTACAGAAATGAAATCAGTAAGACATTTTCCTCAAATTGAAAGTCATTTTACCTGTGTCTAGTAAAACATTTTCCAGAGGAAAATGTTTTCAAGCTTCCGAACACCGTAAAACCAAGAAAATATTTTCCGAAAAATGTTTTCCTGTCTTCCAAACGGGCCTTTAATTAATTCAAGTTTAATTGAAATTTAAACACCACTACTACTACTCGTCTTCTCCATGAGCCCTTTAAAGTTTCATTTTTTAGTCTTTTACTTCTCTATGAGCCCTCTTCTTTTAGTCTTATTTTTTAGATTTTTCCCGCCTTGTCTTCAGTTGGGTCCCTTCTTTCTTTATTTTGGACCATCTTTTTCACCTCATTTTGGATATAAACTGGCATTTTCCCCCCAAAATTAGCAACAGTTTCTTACCCACATTGTTTTTGATGAAATGCACAGGGACTTTAAAGCTGATCCCTTGAGTTTATATGTTTATCCTCCCTTCAACCTTCTAAGCTATTTGTCTCCTATGAAGCTATCATCTCAAACCTGTAAGAGGCTGGCGACCAATTTGATTGTGATCAGTCGTTCGAGGTTACTATGGTTGAGAGCAGGATTGAGCATAGAGCAACTGGAGTTTGGACTCACGGGCCTTCCTGCTTCGGGGTTAGGGGGCCACTTTTTTTATGATCACAACCTGGACGAGGGGCTTTTTCATCCGACGACTTCCATTAAGGCCTTATTCTTCGTTGCTTTTGGGATGAACTTTTTCCCAAAAAAGTGATTTTATCTGAAAAGCAATGAAGAACAACTATCAGTTTGGCAACTTTTTTAACTTAATTTAAGGCATTTTTTATAGATGAAAAAGTTATTTATTTTAGCTTTTCCAAGCCTGAAGTTCATTTGGGTTGGTATTTTACCGTTTTAACCTATCTCCTTTACGGTAGAACTTTCCCAATTCTTTGTCTGAAATTGTTCTCTGTATCTTCTCTTCTCCACTGGTACTCTATCTTTTTCTTCTCTTTTTTTTTCTAATTTTTCATTATGCTTTAGTTTTTATTTTCTGATTGTTTGATTTTATGAAATAATTATGAAATATACTTTAATTTTTTCACATTTCTTTCAGCTTTTCTCTTTTACTTTTACCCATTTTGGTCTAGTTCTTTGTTCCTCTTCTCTTCTCCACCAGTGAGTTTATCTTTTTCTTCTCTTCTTCTTCTAATTGTTCATTATGCTTTTGTTTTTATTTTCTGCACTACTGGGGTCTGGAGGGCATGATTTCCTGGTGATTTCATTTACCCATATTTTTGTTTTCTAACACGCGGCACCCAACTGTATGAACATTTTTAAGTTGTTGGGATTGTGATTTTTGAGTCGGCACCTTAATAAATTGAGCGTGATTTTGTTTTTATTATTCACCAACTTGTTAGATTTCCGATCCGTTTGTTCTTTCTCGAAGGGATCTGCATATTTCTTCTCTGTAAACCTTTCTTCTGCCTTCGCTCCCTTGCTCAGCAGCTCATCCTTTTCATTCTGATTTGAGAGCCCGAGTTTCTTTTGTACTGTTATGGTCTTGGTACTGGTATTGGAACTCTTACCACTTACCAACTTTTATCAGTGTCCTTCATATAGCAGTAATGATCTATAAAAGCGTTTATAATGAGACATGAGATTAGAGTGCGTATAAATATAACCTAATGTGTATTTACTAGCAACTTGTTGGATTCACCAACTCATAATTTATAGTTTCATAAATTTTCTATTTTCTATTTTGTTTATCTCTCTTTACTTCCTTTTTTTTGTTTTTAAGTGTTGGAAGCTAAAGAAGGAACAATTTCCGTTGCCTCTACTTCTCCTGGTCATCAACAAGGTAATTGCCTCTACTTCTCCTACTCTCCTATTATTTTAGTTTAGTATTGGAGATTTACTTCCTTCAATACACATATCTTATAGTTTATTTTTTTAGCTGTAACAGTTTATAGATCAGATGATGTTTATGATCTGGTATATTGCTTGGATATGCTGTGCTAATTTTCTTAAGATATTATCTTTGATTTTGATACACATGTAGAAAAATATCCTTATGTCACATTTGATTTTCTTAATTACTTTACTGGCTGAAATGAATCTGTTCGTATACACAATAGATGAGCACTTCGGCGGTTGAAGTTAGGGGTGAAAAAGTGAAAGCAATGTGGGATAAGAGATTGACAGAAATTTTTTGTGATATTTGTATTTAAGAGATATTGAAAGGCAATAGGCCTGGTACTCATTTCACAAAAGATGGATGGTTGAAAATAATGACCAATTTTGAGAAAAAAGCAGGCAAGGTTTTTCACAAAACAACTTAAAAATAGGTGGGATGATCTAAAAAAAGAATGGAAAGCTTGGAAGAAATTTAAAGGCGAAGATACTGGTCTAGGGTGGAATCCTAAAAAAAGAATCGTTGATGCACCGGATGATTGGTGGGAGAGTAGACTAAAGGTACATTAATAGTTCCGAATATTTTTGTTTTTATCTTATTTATGAGATTATTGATAATTACTGTTATTAAACTATCATTTTATATGTAGGTTGTGCCTGAAGCTCAAAAATTTAGAACATCGGGCAATGATCCTGAATTTGAAGGGAAGTTGGACCAAATGTTCATGGGGATAGTTGCAACAAGTGATAAAGCATGGGCACCTTCTTCTGGTACACTCCGTAGTGATTTTTTTGAGGATGTTAACAATGAAATACCTGAAGAGAATGAAGAAGAAAATGTGAGAAATGATGTTGACATTTTAAATGATGTTCACATTTCAAATGATGTTCAAATTGGTGGAAATGGTCAAAAAAGAAAAAACCCTGAGATATCAAGTTCACAATTTAAAACTGGAAGAAAAAAATCCTCAAAGCAAATTGGAGGGGCTGCAAGATTGTCCAGTCAAATAGAAAAATTATGCAATGCAGCTGACAATATGAGTCAAGCCACATCTAGTTTGACTCCTGTTATGGATCCATATGGTTCCAGAAGTAGTCAAAGTGCTTGACAGCATGTCGAAAGAAGTTCCAGAAGCTAGTTCGTTATACTTTTTCGCAATTAGATTATTGCTCAATAAGGACAAGAGAATTATGTTTTTATCAATTAATCCCAAGATTAGAGCTTTGTGGCTTAAGACGGAAATGGAGAATAGTTGAAAATTTTCTGATCTTCTAGGGTTAGGAGATATCTATTATTTGACTAAACAAAAATGCTAAACTAGTTTTATCAATAGTTATTTATGTTTGGTTTTTGGATATTGAACTTATGTTCTACTTATTTATGTGTAATCTAGTTTTATCAATGGTTGTTTATGTTTGGTTTTTGAATATTGAATTTATGTTCTACTTATGTATATGTAATCTACTTTTATTAATAGCTGTTTATGTTTGGTCTTTGGGATATTAAATTTATGTTCTACTTATTTATACTAAATTAGTTTTATCAATAGTTGTTTATATATGATTTTGGATATAAAATTTATTCACAGGTGATGAGTATAGTTGAGAATTACCACGGTGATGAAAGTGACGATGATAAGGAAAAGAAAGAGATATTACAACGCATGGAATGTTTTAACCGATTATTTGTTGTTGCTTCTTCTTTTGTACAATTATATTACGAGAAGTATATATTGAAGCAACCATGCATGGATTCAAAACAGACAGGTGAGACATGGATCCGAGAGGTCCTTGACGGTCACAAATCATGTTGTATGATTAATTTTAGGATGTCTAAAATGGTATTCACAAGTTTGTTGAGAGTTTTAGAGACAAGATACAACTTGCAAACTTCAAGAAACATATCTTCTACTGAAATGTTGGGAATTTTTTTATACATCTTGGGCACCGGTGCAAAAGTTTCCCAATGTCGAGAAAGATTTCAAAGGTCTGGATCAACAATAAGTCGACACTTTGCAATTGTGCTTGAGAAAGTTTCAAGGATGGCCACTGATCTAATTGCACCCGAAGATCCTTTTTTTAGCTCAATACCCGAACAAATACGTAATGATTCTAGATATATGCCGCATTTTAAGGTTAAAATTTAATTTAATTTTATTTTTTTAATATTTTTGGTCGACTAAAAATATGCACGAGACTAATATGATTATTTGTTCAGGATTGCATAGGTGCAATTGATGGTACTCATATTGCTGTTATTCTTCCACCAAATGAACAAGTTCCCTCTATTGGAAGAAAAGGTATTCCGACTCAAAATGTTATGGCAGTATGTGATTTTAATATGTGTTCCACCTTTGTCATGGCTGGATGGGAAGGATCGGCACATGACACTAGAATATTTCTTGATGCAATTCGAGATCCAAAATACAAATTTCCGCACCCACCAAATGGTTAGATATTTTATTTATATGTGATTTTTTTAAATAATAAAGTATAAGTTCTTTAATTGATAATTTTTATAAAAAAAATTCTTGAATTAATTGTTTGTAATATTATGACATGTAGGAAAATATTATCTTGTTGATTCTGGATATCCTCAAATGAAAGGTTATCTTGGACCATATAGAGGTCAACGATATCATTTACCTGACTTTCGTAGAGGTAGACCGGTATCTGGTAAAGAAAAGATATTCAATCATTCACATTCATCATTACGTAGTGTGATTGAACGAACTTTTGGTTTTTGAAAAAAAATGGGCCATTTTAAGGGATATGCCAAGTTATAGTTTTGAAAAGCAAACGATGATCGTTGTTGCTACAATAACGATACACAATTTTATCCGAAAACATGTCGGTCGAAATGATATAGATTTTATGGAATACGAAGATATTAACTGGGCATATGAGAATATTATTCATTCAGAAAATGCGCATGGTCGAGAAAGTGATGATGATGATGACGACGATGATGATAGTGATGACGGTGAATCAAACAATTCAAGTGATTTTGAAATGGAATTAACAAGAGATGCTATAGCTTCTAGTTTAATGAATTCACTTTAAATTGATGCTATTGTAAAATTTTTAGTATTTATATTTGGTATATAAATATTATCCCTTTTTGAAACTTTAATCCAAATATATGTAATATTTTAATTTGTTAGGTTTATGTTTTCTATGTTATGTTAATATCTAATATGAATTATATATTCATAGTATATTTTAAAATAAAATAATACAAATGTGTTAAAAACATTAATTAAAAATAAAAAAATAATTTTTAAAATAATACAATTCTGTCAATATCTAATTACAAATATTTAATTATTATATTTTAATATAGTTTATATATTCTAATTAAATTTAATAAATAATTAATATTAATTACTTAGAAATATTTAAAATTAATATTATATATTAATTTTTTAACAATAAGTTATAATAAATTATTTTATATTATAGCTAAAATATCATAATATTAACTAATTTAAACTTTATTTAAATACATATTTGCTACTTTATAATATCATGTCTAAAATGGACATTTTATTTTCTAAAAGTATTTTTTAACAGCAATACTAAACATCTAAAATTTTCAAAAGCACTTCTCAAAAGCACTTTTCCACAGCACTTTTTAAAAGTACTTTTCAAAAGCATTGCCAAACACACCCTAAGACGTTTCTTTCGCTCCTCTTGTCCAGGTATGTTGCTTTTGCATTGAGCTTTGGGATTGGGTTTTTCTCGGCTACACATTTTTTTTAGTCCTCTCTGTTTTGGGTCCCTGTTCTCATGAAGTTGAAAGTTTTAAGTTGGAACTGTCGGGGGCTTGGTAATTTCCGTGCAGTTTGAGCTCTGAAAAAACTGATTAACAACAAAAGCCCCCTGGGGTGGTATTTCTTAGTGAGACGAAGCTTAACAAGAGTGAGTTGGAAAAGGTTAAAAGGCAATGCAATATGGAATCTTTTTTTTATTTTGGCTATTGATGGAAGGAAAGAGGGACTTGCCATGTTATGGAAGTCTAAGTTTGATCTCAATCTTACAAGCTTTTCCCTCAATCATATTGTTATGGAAGTGAAAGATGGAATGGATGATTTCTTTTTCTTAACAAGCATCTATGGGAAATCTGAAACACATGTGAGAAGTTCTTCATGGAATCTAACTCGTAGCCTAGCAAGACAATCACGATTACCATGGCTATGTTTCGGTGACTTTAATGTGATTACCAATGTTGATGAGAAATGGGATAAACTTGAAAGGTCAGAAAAACAGATGGAAGCTTTTTGTGAGGGTCTTGAAGACTCGGGTCTCTATGATATCGGTTTAAGGAGTGTGATACACTTGGACCAACAACCAGAAAGGGGATGAACTCGTCTGTGGAAGATTGTACCATTTTTTGGCAGATGATTTGTGCCTAAACTAGTATTCTATGTTCCAAGCTGAGCATCTTATTAGCTCACATTCAGACCATAGCCCAATTTTCATTGACCTTGGAGGGAACAACCAGAGAAATTAAAGTGTTGATAGACGATGACGATCTGGGCAAAAGAACTAGCATGTGAAATGATCATCTGAGACACTTGGCAACAAAGTGTGGGCAACTTGGTTAACGATAAGTTGAAAACGATTAATGTAAATTTAGGCAAATGGCACTCTTGTAACATTGTCAATCTATAAGTGAAAATAAATGATCTTCAAAAAAGAATTCAACAAGTTCAAGAGGCTGGCCCTAATTCTATAATGTTAGAAGCAGAGAGTAAGGCAAAACAAGATCTTGATACTTTGCTTGAAAAGAAGGGACTTTCTAGCAACAAAAATCCAGGGTAACGTGGCTTAGCTTCCACTCTCAACCTAGCAACCCACGCAGAATTAATCACATTTCAACCCTAGCAATTGATGATGGGAACTAGAAATTTGAGGAAGACAAACTCCAAGGCATTGCTACTACCTACTTCAGGAATTTGTTTGAAATTAACCAATCGATATTAGAGACAGTTGGAAAAATGTATTATTGATGAGATGAACAAAGGCTTTTGTGCAGAGTTAACACTTGAGGAAATTGAATCCGCACTGCATCCAACAAAAGCACCTGGACCCGATGGTATGCCGACATTATTTTATCAAAATAATTGGTACATTGTTGGGAAAGATATTTCTGGATTATGTCTGAGCTTGCTAAAAGGGGATGTGCCTTGGTCTGAGCTGAATCACACAGATATCATCTTAGTCCCTAAAAAGACAAATCCCCACCCATATGTCACATTACTGACATATTACCATGTGTAATGAATTATATAAAATTGTAGCGAAAGTCCATACAAATAGGTTGAAGCTTGTCCTCCCGAATTGTATAAGCGAGAGCCAAAGTGCTTTTGTCCCCCATCGATAAATCATTGATAATGATACAGTGGCTTACGAATTGATCCATAGCATGAAGGCATGGAAAAAGGGTAAAAAGGCTCAGTTTGCGCTAAAGGTGGACATGAGCAAAACCTACAAGATAGAGTGGAATTGCCTTGAATCAATTTTATTGAAAATGGGATTTGATGTGCAGTGGACTTGCTAAAAAAATGGGTTAAGAAAAACAGTTAGTTCTGTTATAGTGGAAGATTTAAAAAATTTAAAATCGAGTCATTTTGTGATATTTATAGTAATAAATTTTAATTGAAAAGTACTTGCAATTTATGTAAGACGGATTCGAGTCGATCTTGACTTTCAACTGAACGACATTCTTCGCTATCTTCGAACCATGAATTGTGTAGAGTATGGGCTTGAACAACATAAACCGAACACATAAAAATAATTGTAATTATTTTAAGTAGAAAAGTAATTATCTCAATAGAAACTAACAAATATAGTAATTACTAGGAAGTAGAATTTATTCTTAGATAACAAATTCCCACCATTTATAGGGAGAGGTACAAAAATATTGGTTGAATAAATCATTGTAAAATAATATTGTTTAAATAAAAAACACTTTCTTAATCTAACGAAGAGAGGGTGGCGACACACCCTCTTAATTTCTCTTAGGCTTATCCCCTTTTATATGCTATGTGAGGCAGATTGGGCGTCTTATTATTGGGTTCAATTATATGTGTTTTTTAAATTTTTAACTTAATATTTTATTATTTAATTTAACCCAATGTTTATTTTCTATTTCTCAAAATAAATATTATTTATTCAATTAATTAAATTAACTAAAATAATTTCTTAAATAAATAATTTTCTCAGCCTAATTTTAATTCCGTTAAAGTTATGACAACTTTACCGTAAAAAAATCTATGAGAAAATATATTTAATTTCCTTATTCAACATATTCATAATGACTAATTAATTTAATTTAATTTTCCAACTTCAATTATTTAATTAATTATAATTAAATAATTATTCTAAAAAACTTAAATTAAGTCTTAAGTCATTTTTGTACTTAGCAAAAAATAGATTTATATGTGAATACGGTCCATTTCTCTTACTTTATCATTTCCACTTATTTCTATCAATTTGGTTCTACATTCATTTATAGTTTCAATGAGCTAATGGGGAAATCGATTGAATATATAATTAGAGCTAAAATAATTTATAATTAAGTTGCAATTTTTTGCCTATTAATTATAAGCTTATTTAGTCATGAAGTTACTCCACTATAATATCATGACTGAGCTCTCCCTAATTACATACCATTACCAAAGTTTCTTAATAAGTGCTTGTCTAATGACCTTGTCATAAGTGTGTTGCCATCATAGGATATCCTTAATATTTTTGTGATAAATTCGTTCTCCCTATATGATCATGTTTTATCTCATGGTAATTATTACATTTTATTTCATGAAAAGTCAATTACTATCAAATAGTAATCAAGTCATTTATTACAAAGACAAATGATTCATGATCACGTTTACTTTTCATGTATCATGTAATGCCAAAAAAAGGACATCATTTACCTTTTAGTTGCGTTATGAATTCCACTATTATGAATGATGTTACACACTACATAAGTCGTATACTCAATGTAGCAGCTTTCAATTCCTTATCTATTTGAACTCAGACTTTTATTTATATTAAAGTATACGAGTCATGCATACATAATCCATCATCCACTCGATATTAATGTATGTCATACTATGAATGTCACAAGTGAATAAATACAAAAATGAATCTAGGATCTATTCTACTTAGGTCATGTCTGATGTACTGTCAGTCTATTCAGTTACATTTATGTCTCCATCTTCTAAGAGTCATCTCTGATACTCAAGATAATGCATCTTTCCTATTGGACCTATTGGACTTGATAGACGTCATATTAGTCTTTCAATCGGTTTGCTCTTTTCCTATTAAACTAAGGACATATTTAGAATATTTACTAATATAAGCTATTTCTCCGTATTACGATCTAAGTATGTAATACCGCTTAGCATTAGTTAAATATTAAATAATCAATGAGCCAATATACTTTCGTTTTGCTTTGCATGCAAAAACTATTGAGGACAATATATGAAGAATATTAATGTAATAAATGAATATTTTATTAAACCAATTTGTTTGAAAAATACAAGTAAACAAAATGAATATATTACACTTAAGGTACTAGATCTAACACTTAACACATTATGAGATGCATCAAATCAGTAAGATCTCTTATCAAATCAGTAAGATCTCTTACTCAGTGATCTTCAACAGAATTGTTACCAACAGTGAGATCCCTTATAACCATATTTGTTCATTCTCTGTTATGAATGCTTCTCGACCAACTTAGCAATGGCATAAAGGGAAGGGGAACTTGTAAGATTTAAGGCTAGCAAACTTGGACTTAGAGTTAACCATCCTTTCTTCTTAAATGACAACGTACTTTTTGTGAAAGCAAATAAAAGCAAGGGAGAAAGATTTATAAATAAAGCTTCGGCCAGCAAATTAATTATGTGACGTTTTTCCTCTATTTCAACCCAAATAAGAATGAGAATATTGAACGAGAACTACAAGCTTTATTCGAAATTTGTGTTGCTACTAACCTAGAAAAATGCATTAAGATGCCAACTTTGGTAGGTAAAGGAACTTTTAAGGAGATCATAGCGAAAGTTCGAAGAAAAGTTGATAGACGGAATAAGCATCTCCTCTCATTTGGAAGTAAAGAAATCTTTATCAAGTTGGTTCTATGATCCTTGCCTTCTTATGTTTTGAAATGTTTCAAATTACCTTCTACTTTGTGTGACAAAAATTCATGCTTAATTTGAAGGTACTGGTGGATGAATAAAAAAGGATGGTAATAAAGGGATTTATTGGATTAAATGAGACAATCTTTGCTTACCAAAGTCACAAGGAGGATTTAAAATTCGTGATCTATCTAATTTTAATTTGGCTATGCTGGATAAATAAGGATAGAGTTTGACCTAGGATAACCAATCTCTTTGCCATAAGGTTCTCAAAGAAAAATATTTTTCCAATGTTGACTTTATAAGTGCAAGGCTTGGAAGGAAATCATCATTTATTTGGAGAAGCTTTTGGGGATAAAAAATAGTCATTAAGCTCGGAGCAAGACAGAGAGCTGGCAATGGGAGCAATATTCGAGTTAGAGGAGACAATTGGATCCCCATCCCATGTGCTTACAAGGTTCCCTCTAAACCAATACACTTGCACTTGAGGCTAAAGTCTCGAAACTTATTAACTTTACCACATGGAGATAGGAAGAGAATGTCACTCGTAATGAATTTTACATGGTTGAAGTTGAAGCAATTCTTAACATTCAGCTTTTCATTGGTAATTGGGAAGATAAACTGGTTTGGCATCCAAGTAGTAGTATAACATACTTAGTTAAAAGTGCTTATAGATCCATGGCTAAAAGGATTTCAAGATTTGGTCGCATAAGAAAATTTGAAATTTAAATTGGAGGTCATTCTTACCACCAAAGAGTGTGTCTATTTTTTTCTTGGCATCTTTGTTGTGTTATTTTTCCTACGACTTGCAATATTAAGAGACATTTGAACAGTCCAGACATTTGTTGTAAACAATGTGGCACTAGTAATGAAATTGAGATGCATGCTTGAAAGAATGCAGTATTGTTAAGTTAGATTTGCTAGCTTGTGGATTCTGTATTGAGGTTGTGGAATCTAAAACCAGCAATGATGTAGATTGCCTGGAATCAACAACCAACTCCATTGATAAGGAGCAGTTTGATCTCCTTATTATGATGGCTTGAGGTTTAGGAATGCAAGGAACAAAGAGATTAATGGTTTAAAGTGGACAACGATCAACAATCTAATGAACTCCATCAAGAGCTATTGGAATGAATTTGGAAAATTGAACAATTATAAGTCAACACTTAAACAGGCTTTTATGATACAAAAATCAAAACCTCTCCTTCCAAACTTCATTAAAGTAGAATTCGATGGGAGTTTTGATGCTAAACTAAAGGCTAGTGGAGGAGGCATTGTGATAAGAGACTGACGAATTTGTGTCGGCCTATGCAACTATTAAACTTGAGACGATCACTAACCTTGAAATAGTAGAGGCTTTGACAACAAAAAAGGATCTTGAATTTGTTCTACAAACTGGGCATCAGAGAATTTTGTTGGAAGGAGATGTATTACAAATTATCAACAAGCTGCAGGAACCAGGGGAGGACTTTTCAAATGCAAGACCTACTATTGAAGATGAAGAATTGACTGTCAGCAATTTCCTTTAATCATGTCAGAAGATATTCTAATGAAGCTTGAAATTTTCAAGAGACTATATTCAATAAAACTGTACTATCTTTATTACGTAAAGAAATTAGTTTAAATAGGAAAAAGACTCACAAGATAATTGGGAAAATAGTTCTCTTATTCTAGTAAATTACTAAAGATAAAAAAAAAGTCTTCCTACAATATCTCAATTGATTATTCTAAGATTATCTACCCAAATAACTTAAAATTATCCCAAAATATATGGAAGTTTAGCACATATTTCGACATCCTCCCTCAAGTTGGTGTATATATATCAATCATGCCCAACTTACTTACGAGAAAATCAAAACTTGTCTTCAAAGAGCCATTTAGTGAGTATGTAATGGCCCAAATTTCAGTGCTGTCGGAACAGTGATTCAAAATCACTAAATTCGTCATGTGAGTTTAGTAATTAATAAATTAACAAGTAAAAGTTAGGTGTGATTTTAGAAATATTTTTGAATTAGTGAATTTTGTGAATTAAAGGAAATTATTAGGTAAATTAAGATAAAATCGAGGTATCGAGACCTCAGAATTATAAATCGAGCCATAAGTGTTAATAAGATAGTATTAAAGTTTCGTTAGGAAATGTTAACATTTTGGTGGTTAATTGAAGAAAAATGACTAAATTGAATAAAGTGCAAAACTATAAAATGTGATTAAATGGCTTAAATAATAAATAAGAGGGACTTAAAGAGCAATTTGACCTAAAATAAAATGGTTGGACGGTTAGGTAAGTGAAAGGTTGAGAAATAGTGTGAACTAAGGCCAAAATGGTAATTAAGTTGAAATTGAATAGTTAAAAATTAGATTAAATTAGAATATCTAGAATTCTTTTCATTTTTCTTCATCCTCTCCAGCCAAAAACACCATTGAAGGGTTTACTTAAGTTGGTTTCTCATATTTTGCTACATATCAAGAACTCGAAGCGAATCGTGGAAAAAAAATTGCCAGAATAGTCCCTGAAAATTGTACAGCTTTTGCAAATTAGCGAGGTAAGTTCATATGGCTAAATTGATTGTTTTGTTATGAAAATTTCATGAATGTTATGGTATATTATTGTCTATAAATGTTATTAAATTGTGATAATTATGAAATAATGTTTGAGTAAAAAGTACAAATTAGTTGGAACGATGGATTTGAGTACTTACGTTTAGTGGCTAAGATGAATTGACGGAAAAGACCATGATTGAATCATGGCAATATGTGATTATGTGCTTCCGTATAATACCATATCTGGGATATGGCATCGGCGCGACATGTGCTTCTATGTAAGACCATATCTGAGATATGGCATCAGTATGGTATGTGATCTGTGTAAGATCATGGCTGGGCTATGGCTTCGGTGTGTGAAATGTGACTATGTGCAAGACCATAGTTTTACTATGGAATTGTGAAAAACGAAGTACTCAATTTCGTAATCGTTCTCTAATTTAATTAAGAAAGGTAAATGATAAATAGGCCCAAGAGATTAAAATTGGTTATTAAGTGACATTGAATTCAATCAAGTGAACTTATCACTGATTTTGTGATTGACAAGAGGAAATAGTGAAATTGTATATTATATGTATTGTTGTAAAATGTTCGGTAAGATTTATTTTCTATGCCTATGAGCTTACTAAGCTTCTATGAGCTTACTAAGCTTCTATAAGTTTACTTGTGTATGTTTATTGTTCTTGTAGTTTGACGTATACATATTCGGAGGATCAGATTTACATCGAGGATCACACTATCCAAATTTACTCCGGTAGATTTTGTTAAACAACTTTTTGATTTATATGGCATGTATAGGGGTTGAAATGATAATGTAATAGAATGAATGATTAAGTATGCAAAGTTAATTCAATCTGATGGTTGTGTTAGATAATGAAATATACATATTTTGGCTTGAAATGGTTGTTTGGTTGGACTTAATTAGTATATAAATGTGATTTTGTGCAAGAAGATAATATGAAGGTGAGAAAAGTGGTTTTAAATGGCCTATTTTCGTCCACATGGGCGTGTGTCTAGGTCGTGTGTGACACATGGCCTACCATATGGGCATATGTTAAGGCCGTGTGTCCCCTGCATATTAAAAATGAGAAACAGAATGTCCAAGTTTAGACACACGGCCTAGCACACGGGCGTGTGGCTTGGCCGTGTGACACACACGGGCTCCAACATGGTTGTGTGATACGACTGTGTGAAATCTGCACCTAAAATGAGAAATTTTAATTACCACACAGCCTAGCAATACGGGTGTGTGCTCAGGGCATGTGACTTAAGTTTCTTCATGGATGCAAGTTAAAAAGGTACACGCCATAGAGACACGGCCATGTGGGCTACACGACTACACCACAAGGGCGTGTCCCATGTCACGCGGGCGTGTGACCCCTTTTACATGAAAATTTTTCTAAGTTTTCTAAAAAGTTTTCAAAATTCTCGGTTTATTCATAAATCATTTCCAATACATGTTTTGAGCCTCGAAGGCTCGTAATAGTGACAATATGTATGTTTTTGGAAAGTTTTAAATTTGAGTGGAAATTATGGTCTCAGTTTTGAATGTTTGCTTGTGAATAAGTCCAGTAATGCCTCATACCCTATTCTGGCGTTGAATATGGGTAATAGGTGTTACAGAGTATGTCAACAATTTATTGTTTTGAAGGAACAAATGACATGCACACTTGGCCTTCTTTAATCTTCTCCTTGATAAAGTGTCTATCTATCTTAACATGATTAGTTATGTCATGCTGGATTGGGTTGTGAGCAACGCTAAAGGTAGCTTTGTTATCATATTACAACTTCATTGTTGAAGGAAAGCTCTTCCATAATTCTTTTTAACTGTATCATTTCACAAATTTCTTAAGCCATTTATCTAAGCTCAGCCTCTGCACTACTTTTTGCTACAACACTTTGTTTTTTTTTACTTTGCTAAGTCACAATGTTTCCCCAAACAAATATACAGTACCCTGATGTAGATCTTCTATCTATTATTGAACCTGCCCAGTTTGCATCTATATAAGCTTCAATTCCTCTTTTTTTGATTTTCGTGAAGAATAAGCCTTTTTCAGATGAAATCTTCAAGTATCTTAGAATTCGAAACACGGATTCTTCATGTTCCTCCATTGGGGAGTGCATAAATTGACTCACTAAGCTTACTGCAAAAGCTATGTTTGGCCTTATATATGATAAATAGATTAACTTACCAACTAATCTTTGGTACTGTCCTCTATCAACTGATCTTCCTTCTTTATTTCCAAATTTTATGCTTGAATCAATTGGTGTATCAGTTGGGCAGCAACCATTCATCTCAGTCTCCTTTAAAAGATCAGTCACATTTTTTTTCTAAGGGACCACAAAACTCTTCTTTGATCGAGGAACTTCAATTCCAATAGAGTATTTTAAAGGACCCAAGTATTTGATCTCAAAATCAAATGCTAGATACTCTTTGAGACACATTATTTCATCCACATCATCTCTTGTAAGAATGATACCATCGACATAAACTATAATAATCGTTATTCTACCTTTTTATAAGTGTCGATAAAACATTGTATGATCAACTTGTCTTTGCGAGTAACCTTGTTTTCTAACGAATTGAGTGAACCATTCTAACCAACCTTAAGGAGATTGCTTTAGACCATACAAAGATTTCCGGAGCTTACATACTTGAGTTCCAATTTTTTCTTCAAAACCTAAAGGAGAATCCATGTAAACTTCTTTTTCAAGTTTCCCATTTGGGAAAACATTCTTTACATCTAGCTGTTGTAAAGACCAATCAAGATTAACAACAATGAATAAAATAACTCTAACAAAATTTAACTTAGCTATTAGAGTAAATGTCTCAAGATAGTCTATCCTATATGTTTGAGTGTACCCTTTAGCCTCCAACTGAGCTTTGTATCTGTCTAAAGAGCTATCCAGTCTGAACTTGGTTTTAAATACCTATTTACAACCCACTTTTTTTTCCTACAGGTAATTCCATTACTTCTCATGTACCTATTTTATCAAGAGCACACATCTCCTCTAAAACAACCTTTTTCTATTTAGGAACCTGTAAGCATCTTTCATTTTTTGGGTATTTTCACAGTATCGAGACATGAAACAATGGCTGAGAATGTTGAAGACTAGTCTTTATAGGACACAAATTTAGACATGGGATATTTGAAAATATTTCTAACACATTTTCTTTTAACAATTGGAATATCTAGATAAAAGAAATTCATTGGTCAGACTTAAGAGTTTTACTTGGACTTTTAGCAAAGTCCTGCAGATTGAATTCTTAGTGATGAAATTGGTTGATTCCACTTTCTTGATTTTGGTTTCTTCTTGAGTAAATTAACAACTCATTTGTTTGTTCTTTGTTCTCATTATCAGACTCTACACATTCAAACTCCTTTTTATTAACAACATTAACATCATTCATTGTGTTGATCATAAATTCACCTTTCCCATTATTAGAATCTCTATGTTGTATATTCCTAGTCTCTTCTTGATCAATTATAGAATCTTCCTTATTATAATTCCCTTCCTGAATATTACAATCGAAGTAAGGTTGTGTTTCAACAAAAATGACATCCATGGTAACAATGATCTTCCTATCAACCGGATCATAACATTTGTAACCCTTTTTTATTATAAGCATAACAAATATATATATTGCTTTAGAATCTAGTTTGCCCTGGTTATGAAAATGAACAAAAACACTACACCCAAAAACTTGGAAGGATAAATCTGTGATGAATTTAGAGTTAGGAAAGCTATCTTTAAAAAGATTGAAAGGAGTTCTATTGTTTAGAATCTTATTGGGCATTCTATTAATAAGATATGTAGCCATTAACAAAGTCTCTCCTCAAAGTTGATGTGGTACCTAACTAGTGAACATCAAGGCTCTAGTTACTTCCAAAATATGGCGATTTATCCTTTCCGCAATCTCATTTTGTTGTGGTATATTTGTACAAAAGTTTTGGTGCACTATTCTATGTTTGGTTAAGAAAATGCCTAATTGGTCACTAAAAAATTTCTCACCATTGTCACTTTGAAATATTTTGATTTTCACACCAATTGTGTTTCCTCCATAGCATAAAAAGACTAAAACACATTTTTAACTTCAAACTTATCTTTTAATAAAAACACCCAACAAATTTGAGTATAATCATCAATAAATGTGACAAACTAATATTTTCCTGAAAAAAGCTGAGACACTCAAAGGTCTTCAAACATCATTATAAATTAACAAAAAAGGTTTAGAAACCTTATATTTTTAAGGTGGAAAGAATAACTGATGATGCTTAGCCAATTCACAAAATTTATAGTGATATGAAGAAGAATTTTTATTCTTAAATAGATCACGAAACAAAGGTCTTCAATAACAAAAATTAGGGTGTCCAGGCCTATAATGCCAAATCATAACCTTATCAAAACTAGAAACAGAGTTCAAACATAGAGTAGTTGCTGGTTGACTTAGATGGTCGTCATTAAGAAAATAAATTCCACCAGACTCTTTAGCAATACAAACCATCCTCTCCGAGATGATGTCTTGAAATTTACAAATAAATTAGTCAAATATAGCATGACAATTCGAGGATTAGGATAATTTACTAATAGATATGAGATTACAAGTTAGATTTGGAACATGTAAAACATCATGTAAAACCAAGGAAGTTAAAATTTTGATAGTGCATTTCCCAGCTATTTCTAAAAACAACCCATCTACTACTTTGATCTTTTTGTTTCCTGCACAAAGTGTGTAAGTTGAGAAAAGGAAAGGACTATTAGTCCTGTAATCACTAGCTCTAGAATCAATGATCCACAGGTTTGTTTTACAAGTCTTGACACTAAAAAAAACTAAAAAATTAGTCCTTGATTGGGCAAATGAGCAAGATAGATTATTGGATGAGTTGGAAATAGAAGAATTCATCCGAAATTGTGGTGATTGAAGAAACTTGTTTAGATGCTCTAATTATTCCTTAATGAATGGAAACCCTTCTAGAGGATTTTGCTACTTATGATTTTCATTAGTTGTTTAGAAAGCTCTGCTATCCCTGTAACAGCTCGATTTTAGCTAAATCGAAAAAGTGGTTTCGAGACCACAAAATTTGAGGTTGTAAAATTATTTTAATATTATTTTTGGCATTTATAGCATGTGAATATGTATGTGTGAAAATTTCGTGAAATAATTTTAGCGTTTGAGTGCTTAATTTGACGAAATGACTTAATCACGTAAAATGCAAAAGTAGCAGGCTATAAGTTAAAAGTGCCTAATTGCCATGGATTATTAAATGAAAGGTCCTTATGTTGTGAATAGACCATTAATAATGGGAGGGGGCAAAAATGGACATGTAATTGATGTTTATTAATGTTGTAAACCAAGTTCAAATTAGTAAATTAGTAATTAACATATGTTTTAATTAAACAAAACAATTCATTAATCATTCTCATCTTTTTACAATCAAAATGAGAAAATGAAATCGGGTTTGAAGCTTTAAAAATTTTGGCACTTGTGTGGCTTGATTGAGGTATGTATTTTGCTCGATTTTTGATGATTTTTATGTTTTTGTGATCGTTGCTTTGAGTACTAGCTAGCCCGTGCTTAATTTTTGAAAGTGATAATGATTTTGAAAGTTTCCATTGATGAACTCATTTTTTTTGGTTGTTTGATGATGAATTATGAAAGCTTAGTGATAGATATCTAAGTTTTGTAAAGTGATTTTTAGTGAAATTGCATAAAAGGGGTTAAATTGTGAAAAGATGAAAATGTGGGGTTAAAAGTGTGAATAAATGTGAAATATGGGCTGCTAGGGGTATTATGGTAATTTGGCTAAGCATGGATTAAATTGAATTGAGTGAATTTGACGTATTTGAGAAATAATGACTAAATTGATTAAATGTGAAAGTCTAGAGGCTAATATGTAAAAATACTCAAATGTGTGTTGTGGACTAAATTGAAAGATTATGTGATTAAATGAGTTGAATTTGTTATAATATAGATCAAGAAAAGAGGAACCCGAACTTAGATCGAGGCAAGAACAAAGTACTCGACTAATCGACTAGTTTCATCGTTTTTACGTCCGAGGTAAGTTCGTACATGATAAATATTGTTACAATTATGTTTTTAATGCTTTAATATTGCATAAATTATGTATATGAGACGATGGTTGTGTACGATGACGAATCGGTTATGTTTGGCACTTAGTGTGCGTATCGAGATAGCTTTGGCTATATAAAGCACTTAGTGTGTATATTGAGATAGCTTCAGCTATATAAAGCACTTAATGTGTGAATCAGAATAGCTTCAGCTATATATGGCACTTAGTGTGCAAGAGTGAGATAGCTTCGGCTATAAAAGGTACTTAGTGTGCGAGATTATAATAGCTTCAGCTATGATTTGACACTTAGTGTGCGAGATATGGAGTATTCGACAGTATCACGTAAAGGTATGAGTTCGATATGAATTTGTATAAGTATGTACATATAAAGCATGAAATCCAAATAGAAGAAGTTATGAACTTGTTCATAAACACTTGAGTAAGTATAAGGATAGTGTGTTGGTCACCATGATTTAGATATTAATTAGTTCGAATGGATGATTTGTATATTATTAACAGTTGAGTATATTTAGTACGAAATTACTAAGCTATGAAGCTTACTATGTGTTATTTGTCTATATTTTATAGAGAATCAAAGCTAACTTGGATTCGGGTATCGTCGGGAAGTGTCATCACACTATCGATCATTTTGTTGGTACTTTTGAAGCCTTGAATATATGGTATATGGCATGTATAGGCTAGTTTTGGTACTTTGGTTGTGAATATGGTCATGATATTTGGCTTATTATGTATATGTTTTGATTTGTATAGATAGCCATATGTGATGGCTTAGTTTGGTATGTTTTGGTATAAATGTGGCTAAGGTTTCATAGTTGTTCAAATGGTAATATTTTGAGTTTAGTAAAGGACTTATATGGTATGATTGAAGTTGATAAATTGAGAAGATGTATGCTTGTGAATGAATGTTAGATGATATAAGTTTTTGAATAGGTATTTGGCTTGAATTGATTATGGAATTTGATTGAAATGGATATGGTATAAATTGTGCATTTGGTTGAAGATTTTGTGATGCCTATTGTATGATGAATAGGTACCAATTTGGTTGTTTAAGTAAGCATGAGAAAGGGTGGCAAATTGGCTTTGCAAATGACCTATTTTTGTCCACACGGGCAAAAACACGGGTGTGTGCCTCAGCTGTGTGTGATACATGGTTATGATACACGGCTGTGTGTCCCCAGGGGTACCCTTTCGATTTAAGTCAGTATACTCTACAGTTTTGACACAGCCTAAACACAAGGACGTGTCTAATGGCCGTGTGCGGCATATGGGCGTGTGGTCGGCCGTGTGACCCAAGTTAGTAACCCCTCCAGTTTTCCCACGGCCATGACACATGAGCGTGTCTCCGGTCGTGTGGTACAAGTCAGTATGTATGCCCTATTTTCACACGGCCTGTGACACGGGCGTGTTTGGTGGCTATGTGAGGCACACGGCCTATTCACACGGGCGTGTGACCCTTAAATCAAAGAAAATTTTTTAAGTTTCCCAAAGTTTGCAAATGTTATCAATTTAGTCTCAAACCACTTTTAAGCATGTTTTAAGGTCTCGTAAAGCCTTATAAGGGACATTGTGATTATATTGATTGATGTTTATGTGAGAGTGTATGATTTGTGTTGTGATTGATTGGTAATGCCTCATAAACCTATTCCGACTACAAATACGGGTTAGGAGTGTTACAATCCCCAAATTGTGAACCACGACCATTTTCACACTTCTTTCTCTCATTTTTCGGTTTTTCATGAAGCTTTGAGCACGTTTCTTAAGTGTGCAAATGTTTTTGCAATGGTCACACCAAGGTTTCTTTCTCTTTTCACTGTCATCATTATTTTTAATAGTCACAAGAGTAGAATTATCATCATTAGCTTCAAATCCTGACCTTAACATTACTTTTCTCCTCGTCTCCTATTTTTTAAACTCAAAAAAAATCTCACAAAGTGTTGGAAGCTATTTTCCCTAAGATCTGATATCCCGCTTCATCAAATTCTCTATTTAAACCAACCATAAATAAATAAGTTCGCTCATTTTCTTCTTTTTTCATAGCTTTTACACTATATTCAGGACATTATCTCGCTCATTAAAACATTGATCTAGTTCTTGCCAAAGAGACACCATCTCGTTATAATAAAAAATAACATCATTTTCCCCTCACCTTACCTTGCCTTCCGGAGTTTTATTTTAACTTTTTGGAAAGCATTTTCTAAATCAATGGGAAAAATTTTAACTCAAAGATTTGTGAAGCATTTTTTAAATCTAAATGGGTGTCTTTCATAATGTCCCAAACATCTTTAACAACTGGGAGAAAAAGAAAAGACACCTATGGATGCTTCCATAAAGTTAATAAGCTATGCAATTGTCATGGAATTTTTTAACCTCTACATGTTCATTCTTGGATTGCCCATCTATGGTTGCTTGACTTCTCTAGTTAAATGACTTAGCTTACCATGCCCATCAATTGTTAACTTTATGGACTACAACCATTTGAGGTAATTCTTGCTATTTAGCTTGTGAGGTGCCAGTTGAAAAGAGAGGTGAGACGTTTTTGTCCTTTGAGTCATTACACTTTCAATAGTTGTTCCGACGGTAGAGTTTTCTACCTCTGTTTGTGTTGGGAAATGTGCCCATATTATAGTAAACATGTAACTGTTTTGTATTTATTTGAATGATGAATAAATAAATAAAGTTAATTTCACATTTCACTATTATGTCTTTTGCATTTCTGTCTTTTATATTTTGCATGCATAGTGAAATTGTGACAAGCATACATTAGCTCATTGATTGACTAAATTCAAACTGAAGATAAGTGGCATTATAAAAATGTTTACATTGCGAGAAAGACAACTTACTTTAGTAGATAACCTAAATAAGTTTGTAATCCCGTAAAATAATTGAAGTGAGCATTTGATTCAAATACTAAGAAGGATTATTATGTCGTTTACAATTCCAATTGGAGAGATGGCTAGTCTTGACTATCGAAGTAGTTGACTCCACGGTAGAGACATAAATGTATTAATTGGAAGAATGATACATTAGACTGGACCTAAGATGAATCAATTTTGAATCCGTTTGTGAATTAATTCACTTGTGGTGTTCATGGTGTGATTTACCTAAATCCTGAGTTAGTCATTGACCATGCGTATGCAACTCATGTGCTTTGATATAAATGGAGGCTTATGCTCTAAAGATGATTGAGCCTATAGCCAGTATGTTGGGTATATGACTTGTGTATGATATGGCTTTACTATCAATAGTGGAATTCATAGCTCAATTAAAGAGTTAATGATATCCTCTCATTGGCATTGTGTGGATTGATAAATATGAAATGTGGCAACGGGTCGCTTGTTCTTGATTGAGCAATTTATCATAGTCATTTGTTGATAATAATCATATTAATCATTAAGAAGACACAATAGTAACAATGAGATAAAATAGGATTGTATTGAGTGAATGAATTTAACTTAAATGAATCAAGGATATCATATGAAGGTAACGCACACATGATGAGGTCATTGGACAAAACAACTAGACGAATTGTTTTCGTAAAGAGTATAGGAATAAGGAGTTTTCAATCATAGTACTTCTTGTGGACTGACTCCATGATTAAGTAATTGCGAATTATCGGAACGATGCTTCTGGATATAATAGCAATTACTAGAGCTTAATTGTATATGTCTGATTGGTCCCTCCACTAGCTTAAAAAAAGCTCAATCGGATTGCATTTGAATCAGAAAAAAATTCTATGACTTTGGAAATAATTTAATTAAGTCGATTTATTCGATGTGGAATTAAATTAGGTTGTCGTGATAATTGTTCAACTAGAGAATTTGATTAAAGAATTTTCTTAAAAAAATAATTTGGAAAATCTAAGTGATTTTTGGGAAAATTAATTTTGATCAAGTAAAATTAAATTAATCAAATTAATTAAAATTAATATGATATTTTTAAAAATTAATTTTCAAGTCAAACAATTGGCCCAATGGGTAATTGAACTTGAAAATTGGACCTAAAATCGTAAATTATGCCTGGGAGCCCAAAACTGAGACCAAGACCTAAAAATTGGGCCGACGATCCAACTGGTGACTAGACTGAATCGATTGAGTCATAACTAACCCGGACTGAACCGACAGCAGTTGAACCGGCTCGGGGTGCTGTAAGGGTGTCGCACCTGCATCACCGGATACGACAGTGCTAGTGGTTGTGACGTCGTCGTCCTGATGGTCGGTGGCAGTTGGTCTTCGGTGGTTGAGCAGTGGAAGAGTTACACTTCTATTAGACTCTACCAAAGAATTTTATGTTAGATTAACTATTCAAAAAATAATATTATTTTAATAGTTAATATTAAATTAAATTTAATACTTATCTTAATAGTATTTTATTATTAATATTAAAGTGGTTATTTTAATATTAGATTAAATTTAACATTTATCTACAAGATAAACATTCTATTATTTTAATAAGATTTAATATTAAATTTAATCTAATTTAGATTAAATTTAATATTAAAAAGATTAAGTTCAATCATAGTTGAACTCTTTAAACTCTCATTATATAAAAAGAGTATTGGGTCATTATTTTTGACAGATTTAAATTTAAGAGAAAGTTATAGAGAGAAAATTTATTTTCCTAAAGTTGTTTTCTGCTATATTTTCCAAACCTATTTTTCTAACAATTTGGTTGTTTGATCTCTTATCTCTAGTGAAGGCTGTTTTAACCATGGTGTTACTAGAGATTTAATTTAACTTTGATACCATGAAAATTTTTAAGAAACTATTTCAATAAAATTGTATTATCTTTATTACGTAAAAAACTAAGTTTAAATAGAAAAAAGACTCACAACATAGCTAGAAAAATAGTTTCCTTATTCCAGTAAATTATTAAAAGATAAATAATTCTTCAAAATTATCTCAAAATATATGGGAGTTCCCAAAATATATGGGATTTCAACACATATTTCGACAAAGCTGCCCAAGTATTAGCTAAATTTTGATTTTGATTTTTATCTTGACATTTTTTAATAGAAATTTTAAGCACGAGTAATGTGGTTAACCCTAGGGGTGTTCAATCGGTTAACCGACCTGAAATAACATTAACCGAATTAACTAACTTTTCAAAATTTTTAACCGTTAACCGAACCGAAATTTTTTCAAAAAAATTAACCGAATCAAAAAATTTTCGGTTAATTCGCTCGATTAACCGAATTAACCAAAAATTATATGTTTTTTAATTTTTAGTTAAAATAAGTATAAAATTAACCGAATTAATCGAATTAACCGAATTACCCGAATTACCCGAATTAACCAAATTATTTGTATAAAATTATATGTTTTTTATTTTTATTTTTATTTTTAGATTTTTATTTTTATTTATTAAATTATTTGTAATTTTTATAATTGGGTTGGGTAATTGGTTTGGGTTGGGTACTTGGATTAATATATATTAGATTGGATATTTGGGTTTATGTTGGATTGGGTTTGAGTGAATAGTGGGCTATTTATATATTATAATTTTATTTATTAATTTTTTCGGTTAACCGACCGGTTTCGAACCGAATTAACCGTTAACCGAAAACTCAAAAAAATATTAACCGACCCCTGACCGAATTAATTCAGTTAACCGATCGATTAACCGAATTAGGTCAGTCAACCGAATTTTTTTGATTTTACCCGAATTTTGCACACCCCTAGTTAACCCAATGAAATTACATGTACTAAATTGACAATTTAGATATTATGCAAGGGTCAAACACCATATTAACCCAAACTTTTTCTTTATCTCTGCAAAGCCCATTAACGACTGTGAATTAAACAATCGAAACTCACTGCGCTCTAAAATTAAAAAAAGAAAAAATTCCATTTGGTGCCTTCTCTATGGGCAATAATGCCTTCAGTATTCATTCAAATTTACGATCTAACCTTCTTTTTTTTCTTCAACTAACAAAACTAAGCTTCTTTGTTTTGTTTTAGGACGACCCTCGGTTTTGCCATTATTTACGGCGTTACCCCTTTGTAAAAACCCTAGTGTCTGATTTTTTTTTTTTTGGTAGTTGTGTTCGGATTTCGGATTTTTCTAGAGTTTCGTATCTTTTGTTTTTTTGGAGCTTAGGATTGTGCTATGAATAGTAGAGGGAGGTATCCACCACCGGGGATCGGCGTTGGCCGGGGGGGCGGAGTGAATGCTAACCCTAGTTTTCAGTCCAGGCCGTCACAGCAACACTACGTGCAGAGGAATTTGGTTCATAATCAGCAGCACTTTCAACAACACAATCAGCAGCATTTTCAACAACAACAGCAGTGGCTCAGGCGTAACCAGTTACCCGGCGGCAATGACTCCAGTGTCATCGATGAGGTCGAAAAGACCGTACAATCGGAAGCCGTTGACTCGAGGTCCCTTTTGAATTTTATTTCTTCCATTTTTTGTTATATTTATGCCTAATCTTTTTTTTTCTTTTGTATACTGTGGCATTATCTCTCTTCAATTCTACACTTTTTGGGTGCTCCTAATGTGCTTAAGAAATAGTTTTTATGGTTTGATTAATTCCCAAACTTTCCATTTGTTAGGAAGGACTTAACGAGGGAAGGATGGAATTTGCGTATTGCTTTCATGGTTACTCTTCGCTTATTTGTTGTTAAGCTGTTAACATTTTTTTTTGTATAGCTATCAGTTCTCTTCTATATGCAATAGATTGAAAGTTTAAAACTTCATCTTTAGATACTTCTTCAAATTTTGGTTTTCAGTTTTCTTGATTCTGTCTTTTCATTTAACAACATCATTTTATTGTGCATGGTTTTAAAATCTAATTTACATTTTCCTCTTTCAGTTCACAAGATTGGAAGGCCAGGCTAAAGATACCACCAGCAGATACCCGCTACAAAACAGAGGTATGTCTGTAAATGGTATTTTTCTTGTCTAGGTACTGAATTGACTACTTTCTTGAAGAATCTGCTTTTATCAGTTATGTTTTTATCGCAGTTGTGGTATAGGTTATGACTTATGAATATCACCTAGATAATCATCATCCTAATAACTATTCGTCATACCTTCATGAAACTATAAAAATTGTTCTCTGCTCTTCAGAATGGTAAGAATAAATTGTTTTCTTAGGTCATTCTAGAAATGCAGGTGGATTATTTTCTTTTGCTTCCAACTATCCTGTGATATATATAGCCACATACTAGCATAATCACAATTATAAATGGACGGTTTCCAGAGTTCTTAACTTGGGGAAGGTTATACCTAGTTCTATGATGTTGAGGTCTTCTGGTTTGAACTTGCATATCGAAGAACTGTTTTAGGCAAGCATTACTCATTTCTTGGAAGCATATCATCTGTTTTTTGGTGACATATATCTCATCACTAAGCATGATAGCGGTGCAATTGTTTTTTTGTAGATTTTTCAAATGTTATAATTACCTGTTTACATACTAAACTGCCTATTAAATTGCTGACAGGATGTGACAGCTACTAAAGGAAATGAATTTGAGGACTATTTTCTGAAACGTGAACTTCTTATGGGAATATATGAGAAGGGTTTTGAAAGACCATCTCCTATTCAGGAAGAGAGTATTCCCATTGCTTTGACCGGAAGTGATATTCTTGCCAGGGCCAAAAATGGAACTGGAAAGACAGCAGCATTTTGCATTCCCGCCTTGGAAAAAATTGACCAAGATAACAATGTTATTCAAGGTTAAATAACCATTTATATATTCTCTTTTTTTTCTTTTGTCTGCATCTATTATTGGTGCAGTTAAATGGGAATGGGTACTGCAAGTAGGATAAATTTGCCCTTTCAATTTTTTATTCTTCTAGTTGCTTGATCTGCCTGTCAATCAGATAGTGGGAAAGAGGCTTGAATGCCGTTTTCTGCCTATTGTTAACTGAGATTTGAATTATGGGAATGGGCATGGATGGACATGGTAGAGTGGGGGCTCAAGCACTGCACCTGTTCCTGAAGCAAGTCCATCTTGTCTTCCTTCAGGCAAATAGTCGCAACTTTTTAGTACAGACATAAACATTTGCTTATCTTTCCAGGCTAAGTTTTTGCTTGAATCCTTTTTTGGATATTTATTTTCGGTGGGCAGCCAAAATCCTTTTTGGCTTCATTTGACATATGTATCATTTTCATGTCTTCTCTATTTGATGCTGTTACTTTACTTTTGGCCCAAGAAGTTACTTGAATTTGAATTTATTTTTCTTCTTATTATACATAAATTATCTGTTCAGTTCCTGTGTTTACCCAAAATATATGTTTTTGTGCAGTTGTTATACTTGTTCCAACTCGAGAACTGGCTCTGCAGACATCACAAGTGTGCAAGGAGCTTGGGAAGCATTTACAAATTCAAGTCATGGTCACCACGGGAGGCACCAGTCTCAAGGATGATATTATGCGATTGTATCAACCAGTCCATTTGTTGGTTGGAACGCCTGGCAGAATTCTAGACCTTGCTAAAAAGGGTGTTTGCATTTTGAAAGATTGTTCAATGCTTATAATGGATGAAGTAAGTATTTGGTTGTTTCTATGTGTATTTTTTTCCTTTCCAGTTTGGTTATTGTGCTTTCACATTTAACATTTTAGAGAATTTGAAGTTTTGTATTTGGATGGACATGGAAGACATATTATTTATTTATTCCTTTTGTATCTTGATGAGCAGTGATTTATTGTTTGTGTACATTTTGGTTGGGTGAGATGTGGGTAGACTCTGCTTGCCTCAGATTTACAATTTGGAAATATTAGCAATCAATTGAAGAGTTTATTGGTTTCCTTTTAAGGGTCCATATTCTAGAAACAGTTTTGGCTGCATAACTTATTGGATTTTTTCTTAACAAGTTTAAGTGTAATTGTAAGTGCTTGTTCTTTTTGTAAGTTGGTTGTATGCCTCTAATCCATTATCCATAGCTTACAATTTGCTTTGGGAAAGTTAATTGAATATGCAGTTACTGGAGCTTGTTGTGGAAGTGTCTTCAACTTTTCTTTGTGAATACTCACTGTATTTGGTCCCATAGTCTGCGTATCTATTGTTCTGTAAAGACTGAGCATTTTTTATTTTCTGTTCCTCATCTTCCACTTTTGTTTTTTTCCCTTTTGGGTTTCTTATATTTATATAAATGCTAGTTTTGGAACTAGAATTCTGAAGCATTGAGTGAGTTATTAGTATGAAAATTCTTAACTAAAGAAGGAAGAAAGTTGCTTGTGGAATGGAGAATGTATTTGATTATTTTCCTTAACTTGTGTGCTTGATTTTAGTTTATGATCTGCTTAATCTGATGCTATGTTTTGGTTTCTTTCAGGCAGATAAACTTTTGTCTCCAGAGTTTCAACCTTCTGTAGAGCAGCTGATACGTTTTCTTCCTGCAACTCGTCAAATTTTGTTGTTTTCTGCCACATTCCCTGTTACTGTTAAGGACTTTAAAGACAGATACCTACAGAAGCCTTATATTATTAATCTAATGGATGAGCTTACCCTGAAGGGTATTACACAATATTATGCTTTTGTGGAAGAAAGACAGAAAGTCCACTGTCTAAATACTCTTTTCTCTAAGGTTTATTCTTTTATTACTTTTATTTAGTTTTTGCTCTTTTTCCCTTGTTTGCATGAGATCTGATGTAAATTTATTTTCAGCTGCAAATAAACCAATCAATCATTTTCTGCAATTCGGTAAATCGGGTGGAACTGTTGGCCAAGAAAATTACAGAACTTGGCTACTCTTGCTTTTATATCCATGCAAAGATGCTTCAGGACCATCGTAACAGAGTATTTCATGATTTCCGTAACGGCGCATGCAGAAATCTTGTTTGTACTGGTATGTTGTGCCATGCTGTGTGTTTCTGCCTTTTTGGTATACGAGCTCATCTATGTGCAATTTGACTATTTAACAAATAAATCACTGTTGGTACTGATAGTTTGCCAGGCTTGGTATTTGTTCTCTTTTCATATTCTATTTCTCTCTCTTTTCTTTTGTTTTGCTAGACAACATAGCTGAAATCTGTAATACCTTTTATTTGAAAGCACCACTGCTTATCTTTTTCAGTGATAGGCTGCCTTTGAATTTAAATGTCTCTCTTTCACAAAATTTGAATCAAGGGATTGAAGTATGCAAGTGTTGCAAGTTTCATAATATATGGTACACTTTGAGCTATATTGAAGCTTTGCCTTTAATGTTTTTTGTTGTCCCCTCTTATGTAGTGGGCATTAATTATTTATTTCTACCAACATACATGAAATTTTAGTTTCATTAGGATTAATTCTCTATGCCAGTGTGGAAAACAGATTTACTCTATTCATAAGCATTTTCTAGAAGTCATTTTGTAAACAATAATCTCCTAATGATGTATTTATACTTGCTGCAGATCTTTTTACAAGGGGTATAGATATCCAAGCTGTGAATGTTGTTATTAACTTTGACTTCCCCAAGAACTCTGAAACATACCTCCATAGGGTATGTTGGCTATCTATTTGTCTCTCTTGCAACACTTACCAAACATATATACATTCTTTTGCTAATCCTCATGACTATCTTCTTAATGAGCAGGTTGGTCGATCAGGAAGGTTTGGTCATCTTGGATTAGCTGTGAATTTGATCACTTATGAAGACCGCTTTAACTTGTAAATTACCATGTCTCTAACTGTTTTTAAACTAAAGTGCTATATGCATTGAGGTTTTCCTGATTCGTAGAAATGTCATATGGTCTTTTCTAACAGGTATAGGATTGAGCAAGAACTTGGGACTGAAATTAAGCAAATTCCTCCACATATTGATCAGGCTATTTACTGCCGGTGATTTATTGAAGATGTTTCTAGTTTGGCCTACGGTGGTAACAATGGTGAGCAGCCACCCTCAAGTCTAGTTTTTGATTATGCGAATGAAGTGATTTCTCTGTTGCCTCTTTCCATGTGTGTATCTTGTGAGATAATATTGATGATGTGCAATTACTTGCATGTTTGTTAGGGTTAATGAAGCCTGCTTATTCAAGGCGTTCGTCCTTGCACATGGGTGGGTATATATATATATTCTAAAATATAAGACGATGTTGGTGGGAGACTTCTTATCGGGTGCTTTTATGCATGTAATCCTTGAATGCTTCTTTCCTATTGACATCTCAAATTTCAGAGTCCTGAAATGTTAGCAGGATACAATAGACTAGGGAGAGTTTTAGATGAGTCTTGCTTTTGATTTAGTTATGGTTTGGTACTGTCTGTCTGTCTGATCATGGTGGAATTGTCGCTTGTGCTAGAAATTTATGTTTATGTTTTTTCTGTTGGTGCATTTTCTCATCAAAATCTGTGGTTTCAATGAATAAAAAACATCTAACATTTTAAAACGAAATGAAAAGTATCGGCTGTAGTTTGATACATCATGTATGCATTTCCAGTTTGTTTAGGCCCTTTTGCAATTTTAATCTGAACCTGTTACTTATACAAATAATTCAGATAACTTTTTAAAAAATATATTAATTATTAATAAAAAATGATGACATTTAATAATATTATTGAATAAATAAATACGTAATTGGAATCTTGGCTGTCTATCACTTACCTGCCACTAGCGTATGTAAACAGGGGAGGAAGAAAATTCCATCACATGGTTTGGTATCTCATTTATTAGAGGGGGATGGAAAGAAATGGATCCTCGCAAATAATGTCTACTTTCGAGGATTTCTTACAAGTTGCAGCTGACAGATAACTTATTGCAAAGAATTTCCCGCAAGAAACGCTAGGAGTTAAATTGGACTGTCTTGCGGATGAAAAAAAATGGAGTAATGGGAAACCTTACATTTTGAAACGGATTTGAGTGGCAAGGAACCGACACCCTAAACAAGATTTAGTCTTTAGATGAAAGTAGTGCCAGCATGATGATACGGTTCAAGAAAACGATAGAGAAGGGAAGAGAAGAAGAAAAGAGTTGAGAATTTCCTGATATTTTTCCTCAATCACGTCAGGCTTAAATTGCCAATCAGGGAAGATAGTTACAAGTCGTTACTACAGCTGTTATAACAACTCAGTGATACACATTGTATCCTTTAACCCTTTTACACTCTTAAAAAACACATCGTATTACTTAAGCTATGCTAATAATGCACGCACCCTTCCACTAATGTTATTAAGCAGGAATCCAATAACAGAAAATAACTAACTTTTAAATTCGATATCAATTAGTCCCTCCTTGGAGCATCCTTGTCCTCAAGGATGAAAAGAAGGAAACCTCTTCTGTAACTCCGCCAAATTCTCCCAAGTGGCATTTTGTGAAAATGTATTGGTTCGCTCAATCAAAATTTTAGTCATTTCCCTTTGTCCCTTCTTCATCGTTTAACGATTAATGATTGGAGCTCGCTCTTTAACTGTTGCTCCATCAATGCCAACAATGGGCAAAGCTGTTTGAACCATTGAATGTTCAACATGTTTTTTGAGTTAGCTTACATAAAAAGTGGCATGGATGCATGACCTAATAGGCAAAGTTATCATGCATGCCACCTTCCCCACTCAAGCCTCTAAAGGGAAAGGCCTATAGAACTTAGAGGCCATCTTTTAATTCCATGTCTTTCTCATAATATGTTGTCTATAGGGCTATTGTTTCAAATACACCAAGTCCCCTACCTTAAAGACCCTATCACTTCCCCTATTATCAGCCAAGTGTTTCATGCGTTCACAAGCTCTTTCAAGATGGAATTTCAACATCTACCTGCTTGTTTGCCTCTCGATGATGTAAGCTTCTATCCATAATAGCCATACTTGACATACCAACAAGATAAGACAAGTGTATGTTAGGGCTTTGCCCATAAGAAGCCTCATAAGGGGAAGTACCAATTGCTGAATGGTGTGAAGTGTTGTACCACCACTCTACCAAAAGCAACCAAAACATCCATTCTCCAAGTTTCTTATCGAACATGCATATCAAATACCCTTTTAAGCATCTGTTTAGTACATCTGTCTGACCATCAGTTTCAGGATGGTAGGTTATAGAAAGTTTCAACCTAGTTTCCAGTCTCTTAAACAACTCTTGCAAAAAAAATAAAGAAAAAGATCTTGTCCCTATTAGACAAAATCAATTCAAGAGCTCCATGGAGTTTGTAAATGTTATTAAGGTATTCCTGAGCCACTATGTGTAACACCCCTCACCCGTATCCAACGTTGGGAAAAGGTTTAAAGTGCTACCGGACTTAAACTCAATCAAATATATAAAATTGGGCCGTAAATTTTGATCAATTCAAAACTTTTCATTTCACATACATTTTGTCCCTTAAACAGGCTCACGAGGCCCAAAACATGCATTAGAGGCAGTTCGGGACTAAACCGAAAACTTAAGAAAAACTAGAAAAATTTCATGCTTTAAGGCTCCACACGCCTGTGTGGCTTGGGACACTCCCGTGCCCTTAGCCCGTGTGCAACACTGACTTTAAAACACGGTCATGACACATACCCATGGGGGCAGACCGTGTGCCACACACGGTCCAGACACACACGCCCGTGTGTCTACCCGTGTGTCTACCCGTGTGGACAATTACAAGGCTATTTTCCAAGCCATTTGTCACCCTCACAACATGTGCACACATACTTATCCAATAACATACAACATGACATAATAAGCTCTTAAACATCTACAAATATATTATGCTCATGTTAATTTCTTATGCAATAAATATCATAGAATTTACTCACATCATTACCACATACTAGTCATAACTATCATTACGTCACAAACCTTATGTCTATCACTAGACATGCATAATCATATCCACAAACCATTCATGAGACATTATTAACTATTTACCAATCACTTAATCTTGCATCAGTTACTAACTCATCAATGAATCTCAATTCAATCTCTAGGCATACATGTTGTAAGCCACATCACAAGAGATAATAACATACATGAATAAGAATAATCATATAAGCCCATAACGTCATTAGCCGACATAGGCCAATTTACATAACTACATACTACCTTAATAACAAGCCAATGTCTTGGCTGAATCATAATACCACATACTCAACATTAAAACCCTATACATGCCATAGACTCGTAACACTAGGATTTACTTACGCCGATAGTGTTGACAGTGTGATAATATCTCTAACCTGGCAACCCTAGAGAACATGGGAAAGAAAGGGGGTAAGTTTTGCGCTTAGTAAGTTCATATGAAAATAATAAGCAACTCATTAACATGTTTTATCAATGTTTACAACATGTTCTCAGGTTCACAACAAGCTGTCTTCCTGAGTAACAGTCACTAAATTATTTATATCTGGAGCTACGAAACTCCAAATTAGGTTCCATTAATTTTCATTGAAAAATACACTCATGTACCTTTCTACCATAAAATTTTCAGAATTTTTTATTTAGCCAATTAGTACAGTTTATTCTTCAAAGTTACCTCTGATTTACTGTCTGACAGTTCTGACCCTTCTGCACTAAAGTTCAATTATCTCATAGCATAGGACTCGAATAATGTTCTCGTCTATTTCTCTTGAAACTAGACTAATTAATGATTCTAAGAATATAAATTATAACTCATAACCATTTTTTTACAATTTATAATGATCTTCTCAAATCAAAACAGGGGATCTCAAAGTCATTCTGACTCTGTCCCACGCAACTTCAAATATCTCATTATAGGAAATTCTTTTGCTTACACGGTTTCTTTTATAAGAAACTAGACTCAATAAGATTTATTCCCGTATTTTATTCAGCTTCTAACTCATTTTCCACTATTTTTTAGTGTATTTTCAATGTTACAATACTGCAGTAGCTCAAATTTGTCAAGGCTAAGTTATTCATGATCATTGTTTACAAAATTAATACAACATCATTTCATCCATCATGGTAAGAACACATATTTATGCATCATAGATCATTCACATACCAAGGTATTCTCATAGGCTTAGTGTACATACCTACACTCGTAACATAACTCAAGTGCATACTCACCAATGACTTACCTCATTGGGCATCATCAACTCTTTCCTCGAATTTACTCGTTGAACACTCAGAATACTAATTGGATACTCGGAAAAACCTTTGCACATAAGTGCCTCAATTGTAGTTAAAGCTACCTCATATCTCATGACATTTAAATTCTCACTCTCGAGCTAGTCATCTAGACTCATAATTCCTAGTGACATGTCACTCGTATCCTATTCTATTCCTAAGGTTCAAACGGGATTTTTTTCCTTGTCTATTAAGGCTTTGTCTTATCATATTTCTATTAATCACATAAACTTAGTATTTGTACAATTCATATAATGATAACATTTAAATACATGTATAGCATGGTATTGTTTACATACGAACTTACCTCGATACAACAAAGGTGAAAAAGACGTAATCATCCCTTAATCGATTTCTTTCCGTTCTAAGTCCAAATCTCGATTTTCATCATCTATAACATCACATTCAACTTATTAAAACAATGTACTAATCAAATTAGGCCATTGACACACTTGGTCAGTTTTTACAATTTTGCCCCTATATTTTGCCAAATTACCAAATTACCCTTAGGCTCAAAAAATGATTTTTATTCAATTTCTTTACTTTTTAAGACTAGATGAACCATTTTCATAACTATAGCAACTCACAATATCAACTATTTCATACACTTACACTTATTATACTACTTTGCAAAATATCCCCTTTTTAGGAGTTTTCATACAATCTTCCTTCACAAAAAATGTTTATAACACTACCAAGACTCATTTTCTTCCATAAAAACTCAGAAAACAACACATATGCTTTCATGGCAAAACCCTAGACTCTTAATCATTTTGCAAAATAGTCCCCTCTTATGAAAGCTCATGCTTTAAGGGTTACAAAAATGTAAAAATCTTCAAGAAAAAGCATTAAAATCACTTACTATAAAGGGAGTTTCTTTGCTGAAAGTTTCCAGCTTCTAAACTCTTTCTTTGCTCCATTTTCGGTCAAAGAAGAAGGAAGAAAATGAAAGAGTTGAAGCTAAGTCCTTAGGGTACCATTTTATCACCTAATATGACATCACCTTACCAAATACATTGACTATTTGAAATTTATTTTCCCATGGCCAGCCACACACTTAAAATGCATCTAATTTCATTTTAAAGGCCCCCAATTTAAGATACAAAGCAATTTAACACCTTTAGGCATCAAAACACAACTTTTACCTTTTACGCGATTTAGTCCTTTTTCGAAATTGGACTAGAAATCGCTAAAATTAACTTACCAAAATTTACATGCACTTATAAAATTATATTAACACATAAAATAACATCAAAATAATTTTCTCCGCCCTTGGAATAGTGGTTCCAAAACCACTGTTTCGACTCGGCCCAAAATCGGGCTGTTACACTATGACCGCTGCAAAGAGATGTGAAAGAGCCACAAAATGGCCATACTTGGTCAAGCTATCAACCAACACAAAGATGGTTTCCTTCCTCTTTGAAGTGGAGAGGCCCTTTATGAAATCCATGTTCATTTCAGCCAATGCTCAATCAGGTATTGGTACTAGCTACTTCAATCCAGGCTTAGCAACATTATCACTCTTACATTTCTGGAACACCACAAACTCTTTCACCCACTGTTTCACATAATTTTTCATCCCCTTCCAATATAGAAAATTAGACAAATGGCCCCTCAACTCGTTGTAATAGAAATATTCAAAAAGTTCATTCCTCAGTTTACCATTTACTCCTACTATAATCTTACCCTTTCTCCTAAGGTACTAACCATCCTAAGAATACTTAAGATGCAAGGCATAATTTACTTGGATGTTAGCTTGAATTTTTGTAACTTGGAATCAATTTTACATGACCCTTTAACCGTGGTGAGTTGTTCTGATACTATAGAATTGCCACTCATTTGATTTAGCTGCACCGGAGACTTCATTAGCTTCATTGACAAGATATTAGCCACAACATTATGCATATTTTTCTAATAGATAATGTCATAATCATAGCCTAACATTTTGGCCATTCATTTCTACAGGAATAGAGTAATAGCTTTTTTTTCAGAAAGAAATCTCAAACTTTGATGGTCTATTTGAATCTTGAAATGCTTGTCAATCAAATAAGCCCACCACTTCTTAATAGCCATGAGAACTACCAACATCTCCTTGTCAGAAATGGATAAGGACTAATGTTTGAGACCTAAAGCTTTCCTAAAAAAACAATAAGCTTCTCTCCCTAATGTAACACAATCCCCACACCATACCTACAAGCATCTGTATCAATATAAAATTTAGTTTGAAAATCAGAAAGTGTAAGGACAGGAGCAGAACAGACTGCCTTTTTCAACTATTAAAAGGCTTGAGTGGCTTACTCAGCTCATTTCCACTTATTCTTCTTGAGTAAGTCAGTAAGGGGCTTGGCCAAGACTTTATAATGCTTTACAAACCTTCTGTAGTAACCGGACAAGCCCAAAAACCCTCTGAGCTCCTTAATTGATTGAGGAACAGACCAATTTTCTACACATTCTACCTTGGATATATCCATAGCTACAGATCTTTTAGAGATCACATGCCCTAAATATTTAACTTTCCTGGCCCTAAACTTGCATTTTATCATTTTATTAATGAGCTTATGTGCCACACTTGGAAAAGTCAAAGATTAGGTTGTAAAAGTGACTTTGGGGACTAAATTGAAAAGTTTTCAATTTGGGCGGGCTCTAACATAAATAAGAGCAATTGGCGGACTGAATAATAAACGATTGGATTTCAACCTTAAGTTTCATTACTTTTGAATTGGAAATATCTTAGTGGGAGACATGATGATTAAGAATACCTACACTTGGATTTTGAATTGATATCAATGAAGGAAGTGCAGAAGTATTATATAAGGGAGAGACGTTTTTTTAGAGCAGTTTTTTTCTTATTCTTTTCTCTGGTTTGTTCTGAAAGAGAGAAATATTAAGGAGCGTTATGCATGGAAGAAAGATACTGAAGTTTGAGTCTAAGAAACTAAAAATTTTCGTAGATGATAAGCTTCCTAACCTCTCTATATTAGTTAATTTAAGAAAAGGGAAGAAAGTTAAGTATTCAGTTAATCTATTGATTCTGTTCTGTAATGGGTAAAGTTGTGAATGGTCATTAAATTGCTTTTCTATGCAAACAAAGTATGGTTCTTATCATTATAAATTATCTTCGTAGGATTCTGAAATGGTTGTTGTGTTTAGTTGGCTAAGGAGGCTCGAGAAATAAGGAAAAAACTAAGTAGATAGATTTAATGTCAACTTTAGGAGAGATCCTAAACTCGAGTATTAAATGGTTGTTCATTTATTTTCAGTATTGTATGCTGGGCATGTCTAATTGAATGTTATGCAAATACATGACTAATTATAAGGTCATAAATATAGTGTAGATGAAATGTGTGGTGTAATGTGTATTGTGCACGAATGGTAGTATTGGTTGAGTGCTTGTGCATGAAATGCATGTATATGAATGATATACAGAGTAATAGAGGTCTGTCGAAGTGTGATTAAGATGAGAGGAGTAGAGGAAAATATGATATGTTACATGTTTTGCCTCCGGTATAGCATGAGAATGCAAACCGAGATTGGCGAATGACCCCGACCTTACGGGGGAACCCATATATCTTCAAGTTAACAAAGAGGATTTGCTGAGGTTTGGGTGGACTATACAGAAAATGAATAGTAATGGTATTCGACTTTGTAGAGATTAGGCTGGTTTGTACGAAGAATATGTGCACTTAGATATGGAAGCCTTTTATAGGTATAATGAAAGCCCTTTAAAGGTAGTATGCGACTCCGTGGAGTCTAAGGTTTTAAGTCGTATATGTAAAATACAAGTCCATGGACATTGTCGAAACCATTTTTTGAAAAACAGGGTCAACTTGATTTTGAAAATGAAAATCGAATAAAAACGGGAGTCGCCACCAAATTTTTTTGATGATGTGTGATCGGGTCACCTCGTAAAAGTAATTGTTTTTAATAAACGGTTTTATTTATTTAAACAACTATTTTGGTCCAAAAAATTCAGAAAGACGGGTTCGGGAGTCAGTTACGCACGAGGAAGGATTAGCACCCTCGTAACGCCCAAAATTGGTACCTAGTTCATTAATTAGTGTCTTAATGTTGAAAATTTGAGAACTTTGAAGAAAAAATACTATCCATCGTTAAATTACTGCTTAATTGAAAATTTTTTGAGAAAAAAGACGTATTTCACGTTAATCGAGGAAAAGAATTGTGTCCCGCAAGTTTGGACACAATATTTTAAATCCCCGAAACGAGAATAAACATCGAAAATCATTTATTTTTTTGAAAGATATTTGATTATCTCAGTTTTAGAAATAAATCATATGCCGTAAGTTAGAATACAATCTTTTCTTAATACCTGAGAATATTTAAAATTCGGGCTTCAAAAATGTTCGTTTATTTGGATTCATTGAGAAAATTGAAACCCCGTAAGTTAAGGAACAACTTTTCGAATTTCCAATTGTGTGAAAATGAATATAACATTTGAAATGCCCATTTTTTATTATTATTCGAGACATGATAGAAATGAATAAATATTTAAAAACGACTCATGGCATGATTGTAATAATAATAAAGTGATGATACATATACATGAAATGATAATATAACTAAAATAATAAATAAACAATGGCATTAATCACTTAAATCTAATATTAATCAAGTAATAATAGTAATAAAAAATAAAAAATGAAATAAAATGGTGATAAGAAAATAGATGAAATGCATATACATGAAGTTAAATTTAAGTATTTTGAAAACGAAAGAAGGAAAAATAAATAAATTAGTATAAACAAATATAAAATTTAGGTAAAAAATGAACATAAAATATTAATAACAATAATAGTAAAAATAATAAATATAAATAGTATAAAATTTTGAAAGTATATAAAAATATAAATAAATAGATAATAAAATGATAATAATAAGGATAAAAGTAAAAATAAAACCAATCTAAAAATAAAACCAATCTATAAAAAATAATAGTATATAAATAAATAAGCAAACAAATAAATATTAAATATTAACTAAATCAGTTTAATAATATAATAATAATAGTAATAATACAATAGTTGTAATAGTAATAATAATAATAATAATAATAATAAATAATAACAGTAAAATATAATAATAATAGTATTAATAATAAAGTAATAATAATGTTAAAATTAATTAATTTAATAAAATAGCCGAAATAACAAAAAAAGACTAAATTAAACTTAAAACAAAAGTTTGGGGCAAATGTAAAAATAAATAAAAGAGAAAAGGATCGAATCGAGTGCGCGAATAACAAGGAGGGACTAAAGGGGAAAATATCCCCGCCCTTCAAAACACAGCACTTTACACGGGGCTAAAATGAAATCAAAGCAAAATTCTAGGGAAAAATTAGAAATAAAAGAAACTTAATTGCAAAACTATAAAAAAGCGGAAGGACTAAAAGTGCAATTAGCCCTTTCGTTAAAAACACGCGGATCCTAGGTCTGGAGCGGGTTGGTCAGGAGTTAAGGCTCAAAACGACGTCGTTTTGGTGCCTGAGGGAGTTGGCCAAAACGGCGTCGTTTTGACTCCCTATTTAAGTAAAAAAATTTCACAAAAAATCATTCCGACCTTCAAAAAAAAATCTGAAAAACTCTCTCCCCCACTCTCTCAAAGTTCTCAAGAATCCGGCCAGAGGTCCAACCATCGATCGTTGTGCTGGGCGCCGATGCCGGCGCCGCCATCCACGGCGGCAAAAAAAATAAAAAAATTTCTTTTTTCGGTGATCAAAAACAGGTAAAATCCCTTTTTTTCTTTTTTTAAATTTTTTTGTTTATTACTATAAATATATATAAAAAATCATAAAAAAATAAAATAGAACACCTTTGAATCTGTTTGCTTCTCTGCCTTTGCTATATTTTTCGAACTCTCTCTTTTTTATATATTGATTGTAAAAAAACCTCCCTTACATTTGATTTGTAATGGCTTTTGTAGCCATTTTACAATGCTTTTTTTAATCTATTTGTCTTTTCCGTTGTAGGCAAGTGGGCAGTGCAAGTGGCGACGTGACAAGGCAGCGGTGGCAGACTGCTGAGGCTGCTGGTCAGAAGACCTTAGGGTTTTGTTATTTTTGTTTTTTCTGTTAACTTTGGGCTAGGGTTAGATTGGGCTTGGTTTGGGCTGTTTTGTTTGGGTTTTAATTGGGTTGATAGGTTTTGGGTTAGGTTTTGTTTAGTTGGGTTTAGGTTTGTTTTTGGATTTGGGTTTTGTAATTGGGTATTGGGGTTTGGTTTTGGTTTCGTTGGTTTTTATTGGTTTCAAGGCCCAAGCAGAATTTGGGCTGTACAGCTGCCCCTCTTTGCTTGTTGTCGTGTAATGAGAATAAAGCAAAGACTTTTAAGGAAGACCAATTTTTCCCGGGCTCGCCGAGTCTTGACTTCTTTTGGTGCTTCCTTTTTTAAGTAGCTTCATTCTAGTCAACTGCATTTTGTTACTTTGATCCACTCCATCGCAACTTCAGAGAGATCTAGTCTGTTGCAACTTTAGTGAGATGGGATTTGTGGTCTTAGTTTGCTTCGCTGCACCTTCAGGAAGATAAGGTTTATGGCTTTGACCTGCTCTACTGCAACTTTAGAGAGAGAATATCAGTAACTTGTAGCTTCAATCTGCTTCACTGCAACTTTAGGGAAATAAGATCCGCTATCTTCAGTCTGCTTCACTGCAACTTCAGGGAGATAAGGCTGATGGCTTCAATCTGTTCCACTGCAACTTCAAGAAGATAAGATTCGCCATAATTTGTAGCCTCAATCTGTTCCACTACAACGTCAAGGAAATAAGATCCGCTATCTTCAGTCTGCTTCGCTGCAACTTCAGGGAGATAAGGCTGATGGCTTCAATCTGCTCCACTGCAACTTTAAGAAGATAAGATTCGCCATAATTTGTAGCTTCAATTTGTTCCACTGCAACGTCAGGGAAATAAGATTTACTGTCTTTAGTCTGCTCCACTGCAACTTCAGGGAGATAAGGCTAGTGGCTTCAATCTGCTCCACTGCAACTTTAGAAAGATAAGAGTCGCCATAATTTGTAGCTTCAATCTGTTCCACTGCAACATAAGGGAAATAAGATTCGTTGTCTTCAGTCTGCTCCGTTACAACTTTAGGGAGATAAGGTTGGCGGCTTCAATCTGCTCCACTGCAACTTCAAGAAGATAAGATTCGCCATAATTTGTAGCTTTAATCTGTTCCACTGCAATGTCAGGGAAATAAGATTCGATGTCTTCAGTCTACTCCATTGCAACTTCAAGGAGATAAGGCTGGTGGCTTCAATCTACTCCACTGCAACTTCAGAAAGATAAGATTCGCCATAATTTGTAGCCTCAATTTGTTCCACTGCAACATCAGGGAAATAAGATCCGTAATTTTCAATCTGCTCTGCTGCAACTTTAGGGAGATAACGCTAGTGGCTTTAATCTACTCCATTGTAACTTCAGAAAGATAAGATTCGCCATAATTTGAAGCTTCAATCTGTTCCACTGCAATATTAGGGAAATAAGATCCGCTATCTTCAATTTGCTCCGCTGCAACTTTAGGGAGATAAGGCTGGTGGCTTCATCCTGCTCCACTGCAACTTCAGGAAGATAAGATTCGCCATAATTCGTAGCTTTAAACTGTTCCACTGCAACATCAAGGAGATGAGATTTGTGGATTCACCAATCTTGTTACATTGTCCTCTAAGGGACATGACCTGTAGAATCGATTTCATAGGCTTGCTTATGCCAAATGATTAGGATGTCATGATCAGAATGAATCAAATGCTCCTAACTAGATGTGTATGAATGATATTTGCATGAATGCAAAATGTCGTGAGAATGATCCCTTCTTAATGTTTGGGTTGTCATTGCTCATTGTTCATTAAGGTTCTATCACTGATGCAATATACTGTCTTCTTGTTTAGCTGATATCTTTGACAGAAAACCTAAAAAAATAGTCACAATTTAGAATCTTCTTTCTCAAATATTTCCAACCCTTAGGTTTGGTGAATTCTAAATAATAGTATTGTTTCAGGTTCTTGTACTATTTAGAAGCTTTCTGTGTAATATGCAAAACTCTTTTTATGAAAGTATTATTAGTCCAATAATCGTTATTTCAATGTAGAATGCTTGAAAAAGATCGTAATGACGGACGGAGCTGAAATTTATCAGGAACAAAATTTGAATAGAATAGATTAATCCAAGAAAGCAAACATTGCTGAAATACAAAATGAATAAAAGGAAAATAGGTGCCCCAAATATCTCAGCATGAGCTTCTCTGCACGAACTTCTTTGAGGACCGTTTTTGAGTTCAATATGTGTTTAGAGGATCTAGAGTACTTGTTGATGCCCCAAGACGTGACATCTCTCATTCTTGTTAACTCGGAGAAAGTGAGACTATCGCATGCCCTGTTTTTTTTATCAAAATTTGAATTTCCCTTTACGGGTTTTCAATTCAAAACTCATTTGGTCTCAAGGTACCCTTTGCGGGTTTTGGCCTTGGCCTCTCCTTTTTCTTTTCTTTTTATTTTGTTTTATTTTGTTTTTTTAAGTGAAGTATTTCTTGATTGAATCCGAATTCACGGGATTAGGTAGGTTCTTGCCATCCATCCTGGGTAACATCGACGCTCCTCTAGAGAAGGCCTTCGTTACCACATAAGGTCATTCTCAGTTTGGCATCTGCTTTCCTCTGAAATTCTTTTGTATGAGAAATATATTTTTCAAAACTAGATCCCACCAATGGAATTCTCTTGGGCGAACACTTTTTTTGTGTCATAAGCTCACATCATTCATTTTTGGTACATCATGACGGATAACTTTCAACCTATTTTCTTCAACCAATTCCACTTGATCATATCGAGATTTGATCCATTTGGCTTCAAAACCTAGACAGAATAAATCTCGACTTCAATTGGCAAAACCGCCTCCATTCTATAAATCAATAAGAAAAATGTTGCACCAGTAGAGGTTCTGACAGACGTTCGATAAACATATATGGTAATTTCTCATGCCAATCTTTATGAGTCTCAATCATTTTCCTTATGATCTCTCTTTTTTGTTTTTTTTTTATTTTTTTTATTACCCCCACTGCACCGTTCATTTTGGGATGATATGGTGTTTAATCTTGAACAGGCTGCAAACTTTTGATATCATGCTGTTGTTCAAATTTAGTGTATTGTCAAATATGATCCTTTTTGACATTCCATATCGACATATGATTTTTATTATTCTTCTTTTTCTTCTTCTTCTTCTTCTTCTTTTTTCTTTAGAATTTGATGACTGTTGACTTTATGACATTAGCGCCTGAAGCAACTTTCACCTACTTAGTGAAGTAATTGATGATCATAAGGATGAATCGATACTCGCTAGAACCTTTTGGCGAGATTGGCCCACCGACATCTATGCCCCACATAGAAAAAAAATACATAGAGAAGTCATGACATGAAGAAGGCACATGAATCTTGTCTCCATAAATTTGACACTTATGGCATTTCTTGGCATAACTGATGCGATCCACTTCCATGGTGGACCAGTAATACTCGAATCTCACGATTTATCTAGCCATTGTAAAATCATTAGCATATGTTCCTTAGACGCCCTTATGAACTTTTTCCAAGATTTTTTTAGCCTCAACAGTTTCCACACATTTTAATAGCCCAGTCATATCTTGATATGACCAAGAGAAAACATCTTTGAATTCTTGGAATAACTCAATAACATCTTACTTTGTCTCTGCGGTGATACAAGCTCCTATCTTCATTTCTTTCTCTCCTCCTAAGCTCATAATTTCCACTGATTCTTTGTAAGGTAGGATCTGTTTCTTCTCTTTAAATCAGGAGACAAGTTACAATCTCTGTCATTTTCAAAGTCTTGAGATCCTCTTAGACACATATCTTGCTCAAAAAGAAATTCTGGGTCAGTAACAGCGTCGATCATGTCGTTGATATCTGGAGACCTATTGTAGGCACGAAAGAATATCTAAAGAATAAATGAATCTAAGAAAAGTCATTTATCTGGTATGAATATGAATGAAATGGAGGAATAAAAGAATATTTGCTCAAAGTGAGATACAAAAATGCATTTTTTATTGAAATAAAGATGTTGAACATAAGCCATATTTCACAAAAGGATTCTTATTACTCCTAGGCTTAGAGCAATAAGCGTGTTTTAGACATTACTCCAAATTAGCTCTAAAAAATACAGAGATTCTTTCCATAGTCCCATTGTTCAAAATACTCCTAGGTATGCAAGAACAAATGCTTGATAAGTCTTATTCCTCGATTCCTTTTTCAGATACGGCGTTAATGTTTAGATTTCCTAACATCCCTTCCGGGCTTTGACCTCTTCAAAGAATTCCAACTCTTTGTTATCCATTAGATTTTGCAACAAAACTTTAAATTTGGTGCACTCTTGGATTTCATGACCTTTTTCCGCATGGAACACACAGTAGCTCCTCATCCCTTTGGGTATCTTCTTCAAATCCTGAATGATTAATCTCGTATTTATCATTTGTTTCAAAACCCATTTTAGTGGGGTTTTTGCTTCTACAATATTGGTTTTGGTTCTTTTTCCTCCATTCTCAATTATCGCATTTACCCCTAGGTCTGAATGACTGGGTAATGGATTTCCTACCACATTAAGTACCGATGGATCGTTGAATTTTACGATGCCCATCTTGATGAACCTTTTGATTAACTTTTTAAATGTAGTGTAGTTTTCAATTGAGTGTCCTGTTATTCCTGCGTGATAATCATATTAGGCATTTGCGTCATTCCATTTCGGGAATAGAGGTTGCACGAATTTCTAGTAGAACCGAGATACCATATGTGCGCCAAACAGATTCTGATACATCTCTGTATATGTTATCGGGATGGGTGCAAACTGGAGTCTTTCCGTATTTGGCCTTGGATTGGATTCTTACCTTCAGGGTCCTTGATAGCTAGTAGTTACAGCCCACGGCTGGCCTACAATGACCGATTTGGGATACCCTTTAAACACGCTCATGTTATTCACTTCATTTTTATTTTTTTTCGGGGTTGACCTTTTGGCGCTTTCTCCCGCGTTTATCTTCCCACTCCTTACTGCATGTTCAATCATCTCGTTAGACATTAGTGTATCTGAGAAGCTTATGGTAGCGCTTCCCAACATATGATTAATGAATGGGGCTTTCAGAGTGTTGATGAAAGGCAATGTGGTTTCTTTCTCCAGAAGAGGCAGTTGGACTTGCGTGGCTATCTCTCTCCACCGTTGGGCGTATTACCTCAAGCTCTTATTTTGCTTCTTCTCTATATTCTGTAATGTGAATCTGTCGGGTGTCATATTCGTTACATGACTATACTGTTTCATAAAAGCTTGTGTCAGATCTTTCAATGAATTAATTTTGGCGCTACTCAGTTGGTTGTACCATTTAGTGGCAGACCCAATCAGACTGTCCTAGAAGCAATGGATCAGTAGTTGATCGTTATTAGCATATCATGTCATCCTTTGACAAAACATCGTAATGTGAGGTTCAGGATAAGTAGTCCCGTTATATTTTTCAAACTCTGGAGTTTTGAACTTAGGAGGGAGCACTAAATCTGGGACTAAACTTAGGTCCTTGGTGTCAATTTCGCAATGATAATCAGCATTCTCCATTGCTCTGAATTTTTCTTCCAGCCATCTGTATCGTTCCTTAAGTTGTTTTGGCAGTTCCACTATTATTTTTTCCATTTCTGCCATATCATCTAGATCAGGAACAACAAGATTGGTTGGATTACCCTCTGAATTAGAACCTAAGCTTGTTTGGTAGTTCATCGGCACCGAGGTACTGATTTGATACTGATGATGTCTGATTGTAACGGGCCCTTTGTGGGTACGTCTCTGGTTGTGCCTGGGCGCTTATTAGGGTAAAAATCAGGGGATAAATAGGATCCTCATTATCATCCCCTGAGTTGGCCGCAGTGCTCTTCCCTTTTTCATGTTCTCCAGTCAGTAACTGCGCCAATTAGCTCATCATGTTTCTTTGGGATTCTAGTATCTGATCCCTCATCTCCTGTTGTACTTTCACTAACTGTTCTTGCAATTGCGCTTGTAACTGGTCTTGCATCTCTTTTTGAAACTGTTCCAATCTTTAGTCCATTTCTTTGGTTTTGGCACGAGTACTATAACGATATTCGGTTGGTTGAATCTCGTTGGTTTCTAGATTGACTGAAATAATTTCGTTTAATTAGGGCCTTTTTGTGAAATTTAATACATATAATGCAATGTAATGAAATGCATGAAATGAATGCAAAAAGAGGCATTGACTCTGATTTAATTCTGTTAGAACAACTTTACAAGAAAATAAATTCCTTTACATAAAATAGATTATGTATATGGCTTTGCCCTAATACTTAAAGCCTTAATCTCCCTAAGAAGCCAAGCTAACTCCTAACCTCGACCGAATCTAATTCATTTCAAACTTAGCATGTCAGCCTGAACTGCTAGGGTTTGCAAATGATTGGCCACCTCTTGTATTTGAGTCACTAATTCTTCCAATTAAGAGTAGTTCTCAAAGAATACTCGATAAGAAACCTTCTCTACCCTCCAAAAGTGGCTATGAAACCATGCTAATAGAAGTTGCGCACACCCGATGAACCTACCTTCACCTCTTCTCCAGCATGCATTCAAAGATCTGAAAGTTTCGACCAAGATTGTCAGGACAGGTGTGACCTTTTTATTAAGCCGGTTAAACAAGCCTGAAACTGCTTCATCTACGTGCCCCAATGCTTTAGGGAAGATTACTAACTCGTAGATACTTAAAGCGAAGATATCGACCTTTTCTTTGCGTCTGGATACGCCAAAATCAGGTCTCGCAACTTTCTCAAGGGATATATTCGCTTTTTCCTTTTTGCTTGATCCGGGCCACGGCCCATTGCTCACTCATCCCCGTGATGCTCATTAGTTCCTTTAGAAAAATTGAGATATTAGCAGTTCTAGAGTAAGCCTTGTTAGCTTGAATCCTCGGGCATCAAAATAAAGTGGTATACTCTTCCACTGTAGGTACCAAATCAACTTTTCCAAAAGTGAAGCAACTGTAGGTTGGATTCCAAAATTGAGCTAGAGCTCGAAACAAATACTTGTGCACTTTGATGTTGAATAGATAGGGCAACTCACCATAATTACAGTAAAATAGCTATATGATTTCATCATTCCATTGGACCCATATCTCTTTCAATTCTTGGAGATTGTACTGGGTCATGTCAATACGAGTGAAGTCCCACAATTCTGATACGTATCTCTCTGTCAGACTATCACATTTCTCTAGTTGCGTTTTCTCGAACCGTATTCGAACAGTCGCATTATCTTCCACTTTATCAAAAGATTCGTTTTCCATGGCAAGCTCTCTATTCAGTAATCGAACGTGAATCAACACCTCTTTTTTATGATGGAAATGAAATGCAATCATAACCAAAACAAAATGAAATAGGTTAGTACAAAGCAAAAGCAAGCAAAAATAGAGCACTTATTCGGATGACCATTAGGGTTTAGTATGGCTCTACCTAGGGTAGGTTTTCTAAGACTCATTATATGCGGTTTGGTTCTATGGTAAGGGTACCTGAACTGACAGATTCTTCTATCCTCACCCATTATAGGCTCATACAGACCGAGTTCAATTTAAGGGAATACATTTCCCTATGGCTACACGGAGATGAAAATCTCACGAAGACATAGGTATGAATGTATCCCGAAAGCGATCCACTATCCTACACGGAGGTGAGGACCTCAAGAAGGAATCATTTCTCACACCCACTTAAAAAGGGTATAATCGAACGGTCGTGTAAATGCAATATGCGAGAATATATTAAAAGACTCAAATAAAGCAAATATGTACAAAATGATAAAAATTGTAACAAAGACGAATGAAATAAAGGGATCGTATATTTAAACCAAATTTTTAATTTTCAACAAAAAGATAAAAGTTAATCAACTTGTGGCTTGACTCTCTTATTTTGTTCCCTAGCGGAGTCGCCAAGCCGTCGAAACCATTTTTTGAAAAGTGAGGTCGACTTGATTTTGAAAATGAAAATCGAATAAAAACGGGGGTCGCCACCAATCCTTTTTTGATGAGGTGTGATCGGGTTACCTCGTAAAAGTGGTTGTTTTTAATAAACAATTTTATTTATTTAAACAACGATTTTGGTCCACGAAATTCAGAAAGACGGGTTTGGGAGTCAGTTACACACGAGGAAGGATTAGCACCCTCGTAACACCCAAAATTGGTACCTAGTTGATTAATTAGTATCTTAATGTCAAAATTTTGAGAACTTTGAAGAAAAAATACTATCCATCGTTAAATTATTGCTTAATTGAAAATTTTCTGAGAAAAAAGGGCGTATTTCACTTTAATCGAGGAAAAGAATTATGTCCTGCAAGTTAGGACACAATATTTTAAATCTCCGACACGAGAATAAACATAAAAAATTATTTTTTTTGAAAGATATTTAATTATCTCGGTTTTAGAAAAAAATCATATTCCGTAAATTAGAATACAATCTTTTCTTAATACCTTAGAATATTTAAAATTCGGGATTCAAAAACGTTTGTTTATTTGGATTCATTGAGAAAATCAAAACCCCGTAAGTTAGGGAACAACTTTTCGAATTTCCAATTGTGTGAAAATGAATATAACATTTGAAATGCCCTTTTTTTATTATTCGAGACATGATAGAAATGAATAAATATTTAAATACGGCTCATGGCATGATTGTAATAATAAAGTTCTAGAAATTAGAGTAATTCTCTATATTTTCTTATTATTTCAATAGAACATATTACATCTTTTATATATACAAACTATGTCTCTAATTTAGGAAACTCTAAGTTAAGAAAGATACTAATATTAGGAGATATGATCCCTTAAAATAAGGGATTGTAATTAAAAAAATATTTACAGAATCCCTTAACTGAAGGGATGACAATAGTTCATATATTTCTATAATTCCTACACTCCCCATCAAGCTGGAAGATATACATTGTATAATCCCAGCATGAATAAGAATTTATTGAAAACAGGCTTAGGTAAAACTTTAGTAAGAATGTCTGCAATCTGTCCTTCTGAAGAAATGTATGAAAGAGTGGCTGTCTTTTTGTTGACTTGGTCAGTAATAAAATGCCTATCAATCTCAACATGCTTTGTTCGGTCATGTTGAACTGGGTTCTTGGCAATCTGAATGGCAGATTGATTATTACACAAAACTTCAAAGTGATCCTCCTGATTAGTGCCAAGTTCTTTTAGTAATTTAAGTAGCCAAATTTTTCGCATATCCCCAAAGCTAGTGCTCTAAATTCAGCTTCAAAACTACTTCTTGAAACGACAGATTGTTTTTTACTTCTCCAAGTTGTAAGGTTACCCCAAACAAAAGTGCAGTAGCCACTAATGGATCTTCTTTCAGTTAGACCTCCGGCCTAACTAGAGTCTGTAAAAATCTTAACAGTTTTGTCTTGTGTCTTCTTAAACTTTAAGCCGTGTCCAGGAGTTTTCTTCAAGTACTTGAGAATTCTATTTGCTGCTGCCATATGCTCTTCAGTAGGATTAGTCATGTGTTGACTTATCACATTTACGAGAAAGTCTATATTTGGCCTCGCCAAGAATAAGTAAATTAGTTTCCCAACTAATCTTTGAAATTTCTCTCTGTCTACTAAGGACCATCTTCTTTGTTGAATCTCAAGTTTGCCTCCATTGGTGTATCAGCCGGCTTACAACCAAGAAAACCAGTTTCTTTGAGTAAATCAAGTACTTACTTTCTTTGGTTGATCATAAGTCCTCCTTTTGATCTTGCCACTTCCATTCCTAAGAAATACCTTAGTTTTCCCAAGTCCTTGGTTTCAAATTCCCTGTTTAACAACTTTTTCAAATTGTTAATCTCTTCCTCATCATCTGTTGTAAGAGTTATGTCATCCACGTACACAATTAGGATAGCTTTCTTATTTGTAGAAGTTATATTGATGAAAAAAGTATGATCGGCAAGGGACTGCTTGTAGACGTTTTTAAGAATGACTTCAGTGAACCTCTCGAACCAAACTCTGGGTGATTTTTTTAATCTGTTTAGAGACTTGTTAAGCTTGCAAACCTTGTTGCTACCTTCAACAAACTTTAAGCCAGGTGGCAATTTCATATAGACTTCTTCTTCCAGCTTGCCATTAAGAAATTTGTTTTTAACATCAAGTTGGTGTAATTGCCAATCGCAATTTATAGCCAAACTTAGGAGTACTCGAACAGTGTTAAGCTTTGCCACAGGTGCAAAAGTTTTTGTGAAATCTATCCAATATGTTTGCATAAAGCCTCTGGCCACTAGTCTAGCTTTGTATCGTTGGATACTGCCATTGGAGTTATACTTTACAGCAAAGATCCATTTACGTCCAACAGCCGTTTTTCCTAGAGTAAGGTCTGTAACGGTCCAGGTAACATTTTTCTCTAGTGCACAAATTTTCTCTTTAACAACCCTTCTCCATTTTGGATCCTTTAGAGCTTTAGCTATGCTTGTGAGAACCTGTTATTTATCCAACGTTGCTGTAAATGCTTGAAAAGAAGGCATCAATGAATTATAACCAGCAAATTTTTCAATAGGATGATTGGTGCACTGTCTAACCCCTTTCCTAATAACAATAGGGAAGTCATCTAGAGTAGTAGATTTACTGATTTCTTCTTCCATTTTGGCAGCTGGACGCAAATCCAATTCTCGGCAATAATCAGATTACAAAACAGTCTCAGGGATATAATTTCTTTTTCTTGTGTAGACACGAAGCTATTTGGGTGGTGTTATTTTTGGAAGACTTTCAACGAGAGTAGGTGTATTTTCAAGAAGGGTGTTTAAAGTAAGTGTGGTTGAATTAGTGATAGGTATTACAGGAGAATCAATGGGAGTACTCACGAGTGACAAATCTACAGGTAAAGGCGAAAATGGTGACAATTCTGAAGGTTGAGAATGAAGATTAGAAGGAGATACTTGATGTGGCTGATAGCATTTATAACCCTTCTTAAGTGAAGAATACCCAACCAATACACATTTCAAAGACTTAGGATCTAACTTGGACTTATTAGGAGCAAAATTTTGGATAAAAACAGTGCAGCAAAAAATTTTAAGTGGCAGAATGGAGGAGATAGACTTAAAATGGGGAAAGTGCTGCAAAAATATAGATTGAGGTGTTTGAAATTTTAAAACCTTACTAGGCATTCGGTTGATTAAATATGTGGCAGTTAATAAGGTTTCCCCCCACAAATATCTGGGAACATTAGTGGTAAATAGAAGAGAATGGGTAACTTCAAGGAGGTGCCTATTTTTTTTTTTGGCAATGTCGTTTTGCTATGGGGTTCCAACACAAGAACTAAGCTAAACTATGCCCTTTTCCCTGAAAAAATCACCCAAAAACATAGCAAAAAATTCACTGCCATTATCAGATTTAAAGAGCTGGATTTTAGACCCAAATTGAGTGAGAACCATGTTATAAAATTGTGCAAAAACACCAGCAGTTTCAGATTTTTCTTTCAGCAAATAAGTCTAAGTTATCCTACTGTGATCATCAATGAAAGTGATAAACCACTTACAATTATCAGCATTCTTCACCCGAGAAAGACATCAAATATCACTATAGATCAAAGCAAAAGGGGGAGAAGGCTTATATGTAGAAGGAAAATAAGATAATTTGGTATGTTTGGCAAGAGAGTAAACTATGTAAGAAAAAGAATTTGGCCTTTTATTAATGAATAGAGCAGGAAACAATTTTGCAAGGTATTGGAAACTAGGATGGCCTAAACGAAAATGCCATAACATAACAGTATCAACTTTTCTTAAAGCGGTGAAAGATTTGGAGATCTCAGTTTTAGGAGAGGAAAGGAGGATATAGAGACCATTCTGTAAGCTGGTCTTACCAATCATCTTCTTCGAGTTTAGTGCCTGCAAAATACAATCAAGATCATTAAAAATTACGGAGCAGTGCAAGTCTGTGGAAAGTTTACTAACAGAAATGAGATTTCAAGCCAGATTTGGTACAAAGAGAACATTTTTAAGTGCAATCTATTCATTGAGAACAACAATGTCATGTCCTTCTATTTTGCACAAAGAACCATCAGTCGTTTTGACAACTTTATCAAAGGTTTGGAAAAAAATTGCAAAACAAGGCCTTGTTACCAGTCATATGATCCATAGCACCAGAATCGAGTATCCAATTAGGAGTGAACTAGGAGGAGAAAAATGTTGTAAAAGAAAGGTTACATTCTGGTTCTTTCATAACCAGATTACCCTCACAAGACCCCTGAAACTTTCCAAACAGTTTTTGAAGTTCAGCAATCTACTCTTTAGTGAAGCTAGTGACAGTTGTGACAGCGACAATGCTAGATTTATTATCTCAAGAGTTCTTGGACTTCCAATCCTGAGGCTTACTATGAAGCTTCCAACACTTCTCCTTGGAGTGGCTGGGCTTTTTGTAATAATCACACCAAGGTCTCTCCTGTTTGGAAGAGGGAGATGATTGATGGGTCAGTAAGGTAGATCCTTCAGGAGTGGAATATGGTTCATCAGGTTGCATCACACACCTTCGGCTTTCTTCTTTCTTGACCATAGAGAAAGCCTCTCGAAGGGAAGGAAAAGGAGAAATAGCCAGGACCTTGCCGCAAATCTCATCCAGGTTCTTGTTTAAGCCTTGGAGAAATTGAAAAATCTTCGCTGAGTAACAATTTGCTGATAAAGGACAGGATCTCTTGGATCTGCCTAATCATGTTGTGCATACAAATCTAATTGCTGTCAAAGAGTGGTAAATTTATTGTAGTAGAGAGTGACGGGCATGGTTTCCTACTTAAGGGTGGCTGCCTAACCTTTAACATGACAAAATTTGACAATGTTATCAGTGCTAGAGTAGGTTTTGCGGACTGCACTCCAGATTTCAGCGGCTGTGGTGTAAAGAAGAAAGTTTCTGCTTATACTCGGGGTCATGGAATTAAGGAGCCAAGTCATAACTTGACCATTGTCACGCATCCACTTAGCAAAACCAGTGTCAGTCACAGCAGACTTCTTAATTTCACCAGTAACATAGCCCAATCTTTCTCTGCCCAAGAGAAATATCTTAACCGATTGGGACCATTCAAGAAAAGTGTTGCCATTCAATCGATGACAGGTGATAGTTAGACCAGACGAATCTAATTGAGCATTAGAACCAGAAAAATTTTCTGGATTTAAAGTAATCTTCGGAGTAGGAGAAGAAGATGTAGAAGAAGAAATGTCGGACATGGTCTAGGTTGGAAAGAAACCGTAACCTAATCTGATACCATGAAGAAATCAGAGTAATTCTCTGTATTTTCTTATTATTTCAATAAAACATATTACATCTTTTATATATACAAACTATGTCTCTAATTTAGAAAACTCTAAGTTAGGAAAGATACAAATATTAGAAGATATGATCCCTCAAAATAAGGGATTGTAATAAAAAAATATTTACAGAATCTCGTAACTGAAGGGATGACAACAGTTCATATATTTCTATAATTCCTACAAAAGTGATGATACATAAACATGAAATGATAATATAACTAAAATAATAAATAAACAATGGCATTAATCAATTAAATTTAATATTAATCAAGTAATAATAGTAATAAAAAATAAAAAAATGAAATAAAATAGTGATAAGAAAATAGATGAAATGCATATACATGAAGTTAAATTTAAGTATTTTGAAAACGAAAGAATGAAAAATAAATAAATTAGTATAAACAAATATAAATTTTAGGTAAAAAATGAACATAAAATATTAATAACAATAATAATAGTAAAAATAATAAAAATAAATAATATAAAATTTTGAAAGTATATACAAAGATATAAATAAATAGATAATAAAATGATAATAATAAGGGTAAAGTAAAAATAAAACCAATCTATAAAAAATAATAATAAATAATTAAATAAACAAACAAATATTAAATATTAACTAAATCAGTTTAATAGTATAATAATAATAATAGTAAAAATACAATAGTAGTAATAGTAATAATAATAATGATAATAAATAATAATAGTAATAATAATAATAATAATTTTAAAATTAATTAATTTAATAAAATAGCCGAAATAACAAAAAAAGGACTGAATTGAACTTAAAGCAAACGTTTAGGGCAAATATGAAAATGAATAAAAGAGACAAGGAAAAAATTGAATTCGCGAATAACAAGGAGGGACTAAAGGGGAAAATGCCTCCGCCCTCCAAAATGCAGCACTTTACACGGGGCTAAAATGAAATCAAAGCAAATTTCTAGGGCAAAATTAGAAATAAAAGAAACTTAATTGCAAAATTATAAAAATGCGGAAGGGCTAAAAGTGCAATTAGCCCTTCTGTTAAAAACACGCTGATCCTAGGCCTAGAGTGGGTTAGGTCGCGGGTTAAGGCTCAAGACGACGTCGTTTTGGTGCCTGAGGGAGTTGGCCAAAATGACATCATTCTGACTCCATATTTAAGTCAAAAATTTTCACAAAAAATCATTCCAACCTTCAAAAATAAAAATAAAAAACTGAAAAACTCTCTCCTCCTCTCTCTCAAAGCTCTTAAGAATCCGGCTAGAGGTCCAGCCATCAACTGCTACGCCGGTCGCCGGTCACCGGTGACGGTACCGCCGTCCACGGCGGCTGAAAAAATAAATTTTTTTGGGCAATCAAAAACAGGTAAAATCCCTTTTTTTATTTTTGTTTATTACTATAAATATATAAAAAAAATCGTAAAAATAAAATAAAATAGAACACTGTTATATTTTTTAAACTCTCTTTTTTTATAGTGATTGTAAAAAAGAACCTCCCTTACATTGGATTTGTAATGGCTTTTATAGCCATTTTACAATTTTTTTTAATCTATTTGTCTTTTCCGTTGCAGGCAAGTGGGCGGTGCAAGTGGCAACGTGACAAGGCGGCGTGGCAGACTGCTAAGGCTGCTGGTCAAAAGACCCTAGGTGCAACGCACCTAGGGTTTTGTTATTTTTGTTTTTTTTCTGTTAACTTTGGGCTAGGGTTAGATTGGGCTTGGTTTGGGTTGTTTTGTTTGGGTTTTAATTGGGTTGATAGGTTTTGGGTTAGGTTTAGTTTAGTTGGGTTTAGGTTTGTTGTGGGCTTTGGGTTTTGTAATTGGGTATTGGGTCTGATTTGGTTTTGGTTTTGGTTTTGGTTTTGGTGGTTTTTATTGGTTTCGAGGCCTAGGCAGAATTTGGGTTGTACAGCCATGGCATGATTTAGGGAGGTACGCTAGAACCACCTATAAGGCATAATCTGGGGAGGTCCACTAGATTCACTTACAAGGCATAATCCAGTGGAGTTCCGAAAGATAGATCGCATATGTGAATCCATTCCTATCTGTATTTTATGAGTCTATATATGAAAGATATGACAGTCCATCAGGACTATCTTACAAAAGGACAATCTTGCAAGTGAGAGTCGATCAGGACAGTCTTATAAGTGAGAGTCCATAAAGACTATCTTACAAGTATGAAACTGCCTACGTGTATTCTATTTCTAAGAGTAGGCCACTATATATGGGCTATCTGTTATTGCGAGACAAATGCAAATTATGACAATTCGCCAAATCTGTTCTTTAAGCTTAGTGTCGAAGTTGGACATGAAATTCTATCTTATGAATGTTCGCGGAACCACTCACATATTGGAATCCATTTCTATATGAAGATCTTTTCTTATAAATCTATATCTACATATATGAATCCGTAAGTCCGTATCCATATATTTATTACCTTCTAAAAAGATGGGAATTCGTAAAAGGGTATATTCTCTAAGATGGTCTATCTTTCAAGTGGAAGCCGCAAAAACTATCTGCCAAGGGAGTGTCTGTAGGATTTAACTATCATGCGCTAATTCTCCATAAAATGGTCAGTGAAGGTATTTTGCATTTGTACTAATGGTAAGCCGTTAATACAACGTTAGTTATCTAATAATTAAAAATGGACAAGTGAAAATAATCCACAAGGGGTTCCATAAAGAGTAGCGATGAAAATGAAGTTCATGACATAGAAGATAACATACCAATCTACGAGAAGTGGTGGTATGTGTGATGAGAAGTCTACGCCAGCAGGATTGATGAATTGTCCCAGTGCAAATAAAGTTAAACATGAAATCTAAATCATGAATTTCAAGCTTGCTAGTGTTACGCTAATACAATGTATGAACCACTCATTAAGTTGATTTGAACTTATGTATGTGTTATTATGTTTTTTAGGTAAAAAGGGAAATTCAAGGATTCAAAGAGGGACCAAGCCAAAATTTGTCGTGCTCAGGCAAGCTTGCTTTTTAGTTGTAATATGCATACAACAGGACTGCCTAAAGGTAAATCCTCAAGGTCATAGTCTAATTTGTACTTAGATATGGTTAGAAGATAAATTTCAAAACTAACTAAATATTCAATATGCCAAAGTTTGTGAAATTTTTGTATCTTAAATTAAAAGTGTATAATTGAAATAAATTTGTGTATATGGCAAAGTCAATTAGCTAATCGTGTTTAAATAATATTTGTATTAAGTGAATATGAATTGCGGAAATATTAAAGAATATGCTAGTTAAATTTGGACATGAAATGTAGCACCTTGTAGTCCGAATCTGGCAATTGGGTCGGGTATAGGGTGTTACATTATGCTTACTCAACAAGACTAAGACTTATCTCAAATGCAACAAATGTTCAGTCTATGTAGATGAATATACTAAGATATCATCAAAAAAAAAACAAGAATTGGCCTTCTTAATAGAGGTTTGAATACAACATTCATAAATGCTTGGAAGTTGGAAAGAGCATTGTTGAGGCCAAATGGCATTACCAAGAACTCATAATACCCTTCATGAATTCTAAAAGCAATCTTGTGGATGTCAAGTTCCCACATCTTGATTTGATGGTGACTAGACCTCAAATCAAAGCTTGGAGAAATAAGAAGCCTTCCCTAATTCCTTTAACAATCCTTTAATCACAGGAATAGGAAATCAGTCCTTGACAGTGAGCTGGTTCAATTTCCTATAATTGATGCATAATCTCCAAGAACCATATTTCTTTTTCACCATTACAATTGGTGAAAGGAATTGTTATTGTCTTTAATGATGCCAACTTGTAACATTTCCTTAATCGTTTTCCCCATATCAGTTTTCTACACTGCAAGATATCTATAGGGTTTGACTTTCACCACTTGTTGTTCATCTATCAATGGGATATTGTGGTTTTGTAGTCAAGGGTGAAGTAACCTTTAGGCTTTTGAAAAAACTCAATGAACTCATCCAAAAGGAGCTGTGAGTCCGGTTGAAGAGAAGAACTTGAAACATTCAAGTTTGCTTGAGCTTTAATGGCCATAACTATATAACATGGTCCCACTTCCTTTCCCAAAATGAAAAGACACCTTATTATCTGCTTCTTATACGAAAGATGTAATTGGTTCAAGAGACTTGCAAAAGAGTTATGGTAACTATAAACAAATCCCTTTTGCTTCAAGGAGATCAGATAAACTATAGGATCCTGAAATGTTTATGAACCAAATTAATCCCTCAAACTTTGAGCATAGGAATCCCAATCGAGCAGGTGAAATCCCCATTGCTATTGAGTGCAAAAATGGTGCTAGTCCAATGACTTCCCCTTAAGATGTAACATGATTGTATGAACATTGGCATTGCCAAGTACCTTTTCCCTTTTAAAATACTATTCCATCTTGGTTGACCAATATTGAAAACTAGTCCCATCAAACTTGGGATAATCCAACTTGAAAGGGTAAGATCAACCCTCTAAAAATCCATACTATAATGAACCCAAACCCATATCTTCCTAGAAAATAACATGAGTAGTGGTAGGATTTTTAAGAGGAAACCTTGGAGGGGCATCCCCAAGAATGCCTTTGCCTTTATCCTAAGCAACACGAGAGCCAACATCAATGTTTGATTTGCCAATGTACTACTCAAATAGGGTCTTCATCTCATTTTTAAGTTCAATGTGGAAGTCATCCTTAAAGCTAGCCAACCGAGCCTCTAGCTTCTTATCCAGATCGGTTTACAGCTTAGAGAGCTCTTGTTGCAATGTCCCACCTTCTTCTGAGTATGTGTGGTAACCCCATCACCCACCATGAAGAATTAAGAGGCTCTAATACCCTTGAGTTGAAACTTTCTTGATTTTTTTTCTCAATAACTTGACCAACAACATGTCAACCCCCAAAGTTTACTACAGTTGTTATAACAACCCTCTTACACCCTTAAAACACGATGTATTACTTAAGTTATGCTAATGTCTAAACGCATCGTTTCATTAATGTTATTAAACAAAAATCCAATAACAGAAAATAACTAACTTTTAAATTCTATATCACATAACTTGTTTTTTGGAAACCAAATTTATGAAAAGGTTAAAATATGCCATAAGTTTCTATATTTCTTGAACATTTAGAATTTAGTCTTTATATTTTTTATTTTTAGAAATTTAGTTCATCTATTTTTTAGATTTCAAAATTCAAGTCTAACCGTTAAAACCGTTAAACTTTTTTTTTTAAATTTATTGTTGTGATATTTTGAAATAAAAAAAAACAACTCATTTGGTAGGTATGTAATTAAAAAAATGACATTGTAATTAACCTGAATTTAACAAAAAAAAATTAATAATGTTAAAAGTTGGACCTGAAATTTGAAATTTGAAAAGTAGAGAAACTAAATTCCTAAAAATAAAAGTTTGGAGACTAAATTCTAAAATTTAGAGGAGTGCAAGGACTTCTAGCATATTTTAGCCTTATAAAAGTATATGAAAACTAAATGTGACTTTAGTTGAAATGGTAGATTTGAGGGAAGGAAGATTATGGAGCCTTGGATTTAAATATTATTATGTGCATATATTTTTTAAATTGTATGTGAAAAGATAAAAATACTCAATTTTATATTTATTGGTTTATAAAAATAGATAAAATATAGTATAGGCATAATAATAAATTTAATTCTTAACATTTATATTTTTTTTATCAATTTTGCCATTGTTCAGTTTTTAGTTAGATTTAACTCTAAACCTTTTAAAAAGAATTAAAATTGACCATCAACTTTTCAAAAAAAGTTTAATTGTTATTTTTTTAATGAAAATATTGACTAAACCATTAAATTTTCAAAAATGACAATTCATATAGCAATTCATGAGTATGTCATACTAATTTTTAAAAAGGTTTTTTATGAACTTTTTATATTTTTTTTTTAATTTTGAAAATTTTTTAATTATTTTTTGATGTGACATATAAAGTAAAGTGTTGTGTCAATCTCCAGTACACGTGGACTGTCATGCGAGTTGCCATGCCAACATCATTAAATAAACTAATATTTTAATCAACATTTATTTTAAAAAGTAATTTAACTATTTTTGAAAGGGTAATGACCAATTTAACTCTAAAAAAAGAATAAAAGCTAAATTGACAAAAAAAAATATTGAGAACTAAATGTATCATTAATAATATCTTTTCTAAAAGCTAGTATATTATAACTTCAATTCCACTATTTGGGCCTAAAAGGATGCAAACGTGGAATGGTACTGCTTTAGATGTGCTTATTACATTTAAGATTAGTATATATAAATGTACTTAAACTTGCTAACTTATACCTACATGATAATTAAACCTTTTTTAGGACCTAATTGGTACCTAACTTGGAAACTCTAAGTCAACTTTAGGTACCTAACTAACATCATTAAAATACGATGATGTGCCATTGACAACCAATAGCATGGTGACACGTGACACCCTCACATTTTGACAGGTAGCAAAAAATAAAATTTAAAATTTATACAAAAAAAAAGTATACCTTGTTACATATAGGGAATGAATCTAGGTAAATAGTTGTTTAGGTTTATTCGAATTTTGACAATCATTTGGCCAAGTTTACTCTAGACATAATTTTTTTAACATACCATTTTTTTTATATATTATTGTTTTAAAATTTAAATATATAAATCTAAAAAAATAAAATATTAGAAATATTATTTAACATTGGAATGGACCAGGACAATTGGTTGTCAAAATACATTTGAATTAGGACAACCATATATCCATATTCATTCTCGACATGTTTTTTTTAGTAATTTTATGTTTTTTTTTAATTTTTCATGAAATATTAGATTTTATATTATTATGAAATTAAAAGGACGAAAAAGGATAAAGATGGGGAAGGAGATGGAGAAAACGAGAAAATAAAAGATGAGGATGAAAGGAAAGGGGAAGAGGGATGAGAGATGAGAGATGAGAGATGAAGGACAAGCTTTTTAGAATTCGACCGATTAGGTCATCGGTTTATCGATCCAATTGGTCAGACTGATTTGATCAATTTGGATAGTTCAATTAAATAGATCATTAGAAAATTTAGAAAAAGATTAAAATTGGTTCCATCAATCCGTACTAGTTTTCGACTCATCAATCCAAAGTCTTTTCTCGAACCGGTACCCCAACCAATTCTCGATTCAACCGTTTCAATCTGGTTCCAATAACATTGATTAAGGGGCTAATGAGGAGAGAAGTGCCCTAAATCCCAAATTCAAGTATTAAATTGGGTAAACTACACCCAATGTCACAAAACTATTAATAAGTTTATTTTTGGTCACTCAACTTCAAAATGTTACTAAATGATCATTGAACTAATTGAAAGTTTTCATTTAAGTCATTATGCTATTAAACACTGTTGTATGACCTTTGTTCTCTCCACTTGGACCAATCGAAAGTTCTTCTTCCTTTTCTCTTCTACATTTCAATTTTTTTTCTTGAAATAGCTTTGAAAGTCATAAATCTGCAAACCAAAATCCAAACAATTTTCTTTGTTGATCTTAAATATTGATCGCCAGATTGATTTGGATCTAAGATAAGTTATTCTACTCGTCAATGATATTGATCCACTGTACTGACCGTCGAATTATTGCTTGGAGCTCACTAGTAAGACTTTTTTTTTAGATAAACTACATCGTTGGTTACCCAACTTTTAGGGCACTTTCATTTTGGTCATCCAAAATGAAATCCTTGTGATTTCGTCGTCCAACTTTTAAGGCGCTTTAATTTTAGTCATCTAAGTATTAAATCTCTAACAATAGTTAAATGTACATGTTACATCATGTTTAAAACTTGTATTTTGGTCATCCAACTTCTAAGTTGCTTTCATTTTGGTCACCCAAAAAATATAATTTTCAAGTATTGATTGGGGGTAAAAGCACATTAAGAATTAAAATGAAAAAGTGATAGAAACTAAAATAATCAATTAAAAAAAAATTAAATTGTACTTGTATACCCCTTTGTTGGAAGTTTTAATTTTTTTCAATATTAAAATTTAAATTTTAAAACATCGAAAATCAATTAAAAAAATTATTTAAAAAAATTAATCCCTTAATTGTGTCAATTGATTTGTTACTATAATATTGAATTAATTAAATTAATCTCCTTCTAAAATTTAAAATTTTATTTTATGTTTCAACTCAAATAACTAATACTTAATGATTGTCTACAAAGCCCAATTTTTTTTTCTTTTGTTATTATATGTTCTTGAATATTCCATGCTAAGATAAAAACAAAGAAAAATCATTACAATTAATTAGTTTTATCTTTCATGCTAAACAAACCTTAGAATTTTTTATCACTTCTTTACCCAAATGAAGAATAAATAGTTAATTTAATTAAGTGTAAGGATTTTTCTTTGCTTTTAGCTTAGCATGGAAGATTTAAGATAATATAGTCAAAAGAATTTTAAATTTTGTAAACAATTATTAAATATGAGTTATTTCAGTTAATTTTGTTAAGAATAATCTAGAAACATATAATAGAATTTTAATCAATTTCAAAATTACAGTAACAAATTGATTGGCATTATGAAAGATAAAAAAAATTCAACAATTAATTTAATTGATTTTGATGTTTGAAATTTAAAAATTTAATATTTTTAAAAATTAGAATTTTTGGTAACGAGATAAATAAGTATAATTTGACAAATTTTAATGTATTATTTTAGTTTATACCCTTTTTTTCACTTTAGTATTTGTTTACCCGATCAATACTTTAAAAAATATTTATCGTGTGACACAAATGGAAGCAACTTAGAAGTTAGGTGATTAAAATAAAAGTATAAACATGATGTGATGTGTATAATTAACCATCGTTAGAAAGTTAAAGCTTGAATGACTAAAATGAAAGTGTCATAAAAATTGAATGACGAAATTATAAAAATTTTATTTTGGGATAAAAGTTAGATGACTAGCTAAGTAGTTTATATTTTTTTCTTACAAAAAAATTAACAATCAAACAATTTAAATAAAAACTTTCATAGCTCAAACTTTTCTTTTGAATATGATTGGACTTATAACGAGAGTGGTAGAAATTGGTAAATAACTTAAATTAAAAATTTAGAATAATTAATGATTTAAAAATAAATAATTAAAATATAAATTTATTAATAATTTATAAAAAATTTACCTAAAAATAATAATTTCTAAAGTTAGGTATAAATTAAACGAAAAATCAGTAAAAGAGACATGGGATAATATCATCTGCAATGAGATGTAATAATTACAAACCGACCTGATTTCACCCCCAAATTATATTCTACTTGCCATTGACCAAATTTATTGCCATTTCTATCTTCAACTTTTAAAAGAAAATGAAAAACATTTCATTTTCTCACAATATCCACACAAAGCTAATAAGAAAATGAACCCTTCAATTCAATCTCCTAGGCTTTTGCCCCCCAAAAATAAAATCATTCCCTTTCTCCATTCATTAGTTTGATTTTCCAAACTGAAAAGTCCACCCCCAGGAGCCAATCCCACCCCTCTCTCTGCCCCCAATTCCCACCCAACACTTGGTATTTATGTGGGGTGAGTTATTTCATGGCCAATGTCATTGTCATCGCCATTAATCCCTTGCATATATTTTTGTCCTTTCTCTCAGAGAATCCATTATTAATGCTTTTCCTTCGATCTTCATTGCAATTTCTTTCTCTCTCTTTATTTCTTTTGATTTCTTTCTTTCTATTTCTCTGCAACTCAGAAACCTCAAAAACAGGAACCCCTCATTAACTCTCTTCACTGTTTGTACAATCTTTTTCTTGTTTTATTATCTCCTCTCAATGATAAGTGTTTTCAACATTCAAGTGTTTCTTCAATCAACATAAATACGTGCATACGTATACTGTTTTATATTACCTCCATATTAATTGAAAAGCAGTGCAAGTCAGCTTGAAACTCGCTGATCCTTGTTGCTTGCTTGTATGAGCCCTACTTTTATATTTATTACATAATAATCACTTTCAATTTGCCTAGATAACATCAAACTGCCTTCTTTTAAAACCCATCTCTTTTCACCCCCTTCTTGTACTTCTTTTTATGATTCTACTTTATAGCATTTCATCACTCAGAAACACCCCCACTCAGCCTTCTTTTTCATTCTGAAAATTGGTGTTGTTTTGGCATTCTGAAATCATAAATTAGGGAAAAGGGAATGGGGAGGACGCCATGTTGTGAGAGGAAAGGTTTGAAGAAAGGGCCATGGGGTCCTGAAGAAGATGAGATACTTATAAATTACATCAACAAACATGGCCATGGAAGCTGGCGTTCTCTTCCTAAGCTTGCTGGTGATTTTGACTCCATTTTTGCCCCCTTTTTCTCATAAATTCTATCTGCTTCTTGTCAATATCTTGTACTATTTTGTATATATATAGTTTGTACACTTTGTTTGAACTTTTGTTGGAAATTGGCCATCCATGCTACTGTTATGTTTTTGTTGAGTGCATACGGCTTGTATGCATGCTGCATGCTGCAGCAACATGTTGACTGTTGTAGTTGCAATTTAGTTTAGTTTGGTTGAAAATGAACTTAGTTATTGATGTTTTGATGGGTTTAGGTGATGATTGAGCTGATAATTCAGCTTATTGATGTGTACAAGTAATGCTTAGCAAGTCCCTAGGCTACTAAGTGGGAGTAGGTAGTATTTGGTAATGTGTTTTATCTATAAATGTATTGTTTTTCTTATTGAAAAATCAAGCATATCAGTTGTGAAACTTAGATTGCTTCCTTGCTGCACGTTTGTGAGCAAGTAAATTATTTTTGTTTCTTCCTCCTTTGTTCTCTGTTTTGTTCTTTTTCTAAGAGCTGCTGCCATTGTTCTTTCTTTTTCTTTTTTCTTCCTGTTAACCGAGAGCTTATGCTCTTGATGCTTTGTGTTTCTGCTTGCTGTTTGAAGAGCTTATGCTCTTAGTGTTTCATTGTTTGGTTGCTGCTGCCAAATGTTCCAACAAATGGTATCATGAGCCTAAGTCTTAAGGGACCATTGATTTTGCTTCCCCTGCTCAACATCGGCTCAAACTTATGAGACCTCCAAACAAGCTTCAATAAGCTAAAGGAGGAGTTTCAAGGAAAGGTGTGAGCTTTCTAAATGTGCAAGCTTAGCAAGAAGTGATAGTTGCGAGCCTATTGAAGACACCAACTGAAGACAGTAAGCCAAAGTGCGAGCCTGTCAAAGGTGTATGGTTGCAAGCAGCAAAGTTGAAGACACCTGTTGAAGACAGTAAGCAAAAAAGCGAGCCTGTCAAAGGTGTATAGTTGCGAGCAGCAAAATGCAAGCCCGAGTGGGTGCAAGCCAAAAATGGCAGATTGAAGGCAAGCAAACTATACTTGCAAGTTGTTTATGCAAGAAGAAGCAGGACTGTAATAGGGAACAAGGCAAGATGTGTTGTCAACCAAGGCTGTGAAGGAGGAGAAGACTCCATTTGCCAAGGTTGAAAATGAAGTGCTTGTGCAGGGTCAGCTTGAAAGAAAGCATCTAAGGACTGCCAAGTTCAAAAACTTGATGAATGAATGACATTTGCAGCATGGAGTCCAAGGAGGAGTGTTGGAAATTGGCCATCCATGCTACTGTTATGTTTTTGTTGAGTGCATACGGCTTGTATGCATGCTGCATGCTGCAGCAACATGTTGACTGTTGTAGTTGCAATTTAGTTTAGTTTGGTTGAAAATGAACTTAGTTATTGATGTTTTGATGGGTTTAGGTGATGATTGAGCTGATAATTCAGCTTATTGATGTGTACAAGTAATGCTTAGCAAGTCCCTAGGCTACTAAGTGGGAGTAGGTAGTATTTGGTAATGTGTTTTATCTATAAATGTATTGTTTTTCTTATTGAAAAATCAAGCATATCAGTTGTGAAACTTAGATTGCTTCCTTGCTGCACGTTTGTGAGCAAGTAAATTATTTTTGTTTCTTCCTCCTTTGTTCTCTGTTTTGTTCTTTTTCTAAGAGCTGCTGCCATTGTTCTTTCTTTTTCTTTTTTCTTCCTGTTAACCGAGAGCTTATGCTCTTGATGCTTTGTGTTTCTGCTTGCTGTTTGAAGAGCTTATGCTCTTAGTGTTTCATTGTTTGGTTGCTGCTGCCAAATGTTCCAACAACTTTGAAGCACTTAGGAAGTTTCTATTTTGTCGTGTGAGTCCTCTACAACCCATAAAGGGACTGATTTCGACGTTGACAGGTCTTCGTCGTTGCGGCAAGAGTTGCCGGCTTCGGTGGACAAATTATCTTAGGCCTGACATAAAACGCGGCCCCTTCACTCTTGACGAAGAGAAGCTTGTCATCCAGCTTCATGCCATTCTTGGAAACAGGTTTTTTTTTCTTCATTTCTTAGCTTATTAATTTCTTAAAAGAGTTTCATTTATTTCATCTTCGTGGAATCCAGGTGGGCAGCCATTGCTTCTCAATTACCAGGACGAACTGATAATGAGATCAAGAACCTATGGAACACTCACTTGAAGAAACGCCTGCTTTGCATGGGTGTTGACCCACTGACCCACGAGCCGGTCACCTCTGGCGGTCCAACCTCCAGACCACGTTCATCTCCTGCCACCCGTCACATGGCTCAATGGGAGAGCGCTAGGCTGGAAGCCGAGGCTCGCCTTTCCAAGGGGTCACTGTTCTTCAATTCACCACCAACGTCGGTGAAACCTGACCCTGACTTTTTCCTACGCTTATGGAATTCCGAAGTCGGAGAATCGTTTCGGAAATTGAACGGAGAAGCTAAAACCGATTGCAGAAGCCCTATTTCGCAAGCCTCTTCATCCACAAAATGTGGGTCGGTTTCGGGTGTCACCGTTGATGTTGGGCCCATCGCAGCAGGGTCTTCAACCCCTAAAAGCAGTCGGACTGAGGATCCCATCATGTTCGATGCATCTTTTTCATCATGTTCGAACGAGTCCGAAGATTCATCAGACACTGCGCTGCAACTGCTGTTGGATTTCCCCATTAACAATGACATGAGCTTCTTGGAAGACGTTGATACTTACGCTACACCCCTGCAATGTTGACTCAAATATCAATCTCAAGGCATGATTTGTATAAATATTTTTCCACTGAATATTGAACCCAGTTTTAGAGCCTAAGGCAAACTATATGGTAAATTTTATATTGCCTATTAAAGTGATGCCATGATTGAACCTAGTGTTTATGACACATATATAGTATAATATAACTAGTAGTTATAACGTTTGGAACTTCTAATATGGGATTTTGCAGGTTGTTTGCTTATTTTATTAACTGTAATGGAGGAAATGTATGATTCCCTTGTGCCACAGAATTCTGATCATTGAGCCTATGCTATTGACAGCGTTGAGAAAATCAGAAATCGATGGTCTGAATCGGAGTCGGAGTCGGAGTAAAAAGAAAACAAAAACCTCTAATTGAAGCTGTCAAATATCACTCTTTAAAAATACTTCAAAATTATCAATCTATATATTAATTCAGTTAAAGAAATTATGAATATAAAAAAATAAGTTATATTATTATATGAAATTTTAATTTTTTTTATATTTTTAAAAGATTAATAAATAATTTGTATATGGAGAGATTTAAAATTTATCATATTTGTATGATAAAATTTTTAACTTCGAATAAAATAAAAAACTAGTTCTTTCTTTGAGATGTTTTGTACATTTTAATATTATTATGCAGATTTTTTTATCTCCTCAATTGTATGTTTATATTTTTATTTAACCCTTAATTGAGTTAGTGTAAGAGACAACCTAACATCAATTTAATTAAAAAAATTACAAAAATATCTTTCAGTATTAAAAATAAACTATATTATTCTAAGGCTCTTTAGTCTTTTTATTTAAAAAAACAATAAATAATTTTAACATGGTGAAATTCAAACCCATGATCAGGGCGAAATTAGAAAATCTTTTAGGGGTTAAAATTAAATTGTAATTTTTACGATAAAAAAATTATAATTTCATCATTTTAATATACTATCTTTTTATAATTTTTAAATGATTAAATCAAATTTTTATATTTTTAGGGAGGTTAAAGCACAATTTTACCTTTACTAATTTAAAATTTTAAAAACTTTAAAGGGGTCATATGAAAAAATTTTCATTTTAGGAGGGTCGAGGCCCCTGCTAGCCCCCCTAATTTTGCCACTACCCATGACTTCTACATCAATAAAACTTTTACTTCTCCTCTCAAACAAAACTTTACCTTGAAACGTTTTGTACACTTTAATTTTATTATGCAAACTTTATTATTTCATCAATTGTATATATTTATAATGTTGTTAATTGAGTTAGTATTACAAGTTAACTCGACATTAACTCAATATTGATGGCAACACCATTATCAACAATTGTATTGCGTTTAATATTTTTAATCTGATATATTTACATGTTTAAATTTTATTTTACTCACAATTTAATCTAATATTTCATTTTAATATTGTACATATGACATGTGTTATTATTAATTAGTTTCAAAACATATATTTCATTATTTATTATATGAAACTTTTAAACATACCCTTTTACTCTAAATACATAATTACCACACGCATACTAGTGTAATAGAATTTTTAATCTATCATTATTTCCTGAATTTTTAGTCTATTATTATTTCCTTAAATTTTAAAAACATATGGGATCTTTTAAAACTCTTTTTATGGAGTACTTTTTTTTTGCTAACAATGATTTTAGATTCATTTTTTGGTTTATTCTTCGGCTGTGTAACACTCCCAAAATTTTTAATATGATACATGATACTATTTCGAGATTGGGTATAGTGAATTTGCAAGAAAATTTAAAATAAGAGTCAAAAACATAATTTTTATGAAAGAAAAAATTGTATTGAAAATGGAAATCAATAAAAAGCATTTTGGATGTGTAAATGAGGCAAAAAGACCAAATTGAAAATTTAAAAAAGTTAGAAGGCTAAAGTGAAAATTTGACCAAAATAAGAGAGTTGAATTGTTGTTGATTAATTGTCATAAGAATAAGTTGGAATATGTATTGGTGTGATGAAAATCACTTTTGGGATAAAACTGGAGAGATTGGAAAGTACATGGACTAAATCGTAAATTTTCCATTGAGAAGAGGGAAAAGGTGTAATTTTTACCATCTCAAAATTATTATTAAGAGTTAAATGTGAATTTTGAGATTTGGATTTGATACTTACGCATTGTTGTGAAGAAATTGTGCAAAGTGACAAAAAAAAGGGCAAAATGATAATTTTATCGCATAAGGGATTTTGGTCAATTCTTAAAAATCAAGTTTTGGAAATATTATTTTGATGAGATATTCGATATTTAGAACTATTTTGGACCATTGGATGTGAATTGTGGTGAGATGAGTTGTGGACCACACATTTAAGATGTGTGTTGACTTTGACTTGTTATAATAATATTTTTTAAAATGGTTTAAAAAGTGGGAAAAGATGAAAAACTCATCCCCATCAACTTGTTGCATGACCACCCCTTATCCCATGGAGTCTCTCTTCTTCTGTTTAATTTTTCTTGCTTTTTCTTGAAATCTCTTTAAAACCCAATACTCAAATCTTGAGTTTTTGTCAAAATCAATAGGAAACTCATCTCCAAAACTCATTTCCACCTTAAATCTCTCCATTTTCAGCAAAGGTTGAGTCTTGAAAGATAAAGTTTAAGCTAGAGAGAGAAAACTTTAATAAAGTAAGAAATGGTGTTTCTCAATCCTCCTAGATTATTATTTGATCTTGATTGCTTTGAGAATTCTTGGAAAGTTTAATTACTAATATATAGTTAAATGTTTGTGTAAGATAAAATTAGGAAGTGTTGGATATTGGTATTTCAAGCTAGGATTGTAACACCCATCATTTGTATCGATGATTGGTACGGGCTAGTGATGCCATATTGAAAAGATACTTACACTTAAAAAACTTCCTTTGGCAAAATTTCATTGTAAACGAATTTAGTTGTAACGCCCCAAAAATTTGAATATCTATTCGTTGAATTCTGTCATAATAAAGTCTCTGTATTTGTGGCTATGTGTTTTGCTAATGTGTTCAAGGTCAGGAGTTTGAGTCGTGTCTTAGAAGTTTTGTTAATTCAATTTTAATTAATCTATGTTATTGAGTCGTTGACTTAAACTTAATTCTGTGTAAACTTATGTTAAGAATGAGCCTGTTGATTTACTGGTTAAGCATTTGTTTACCCTCTGGTCTTGTGTTCGAGTCTTAGTGTATGCGTTAGGTAATATTTTTGCTTAATGTCGGAATTTCGATTGGTGGTTAACTTAAATTAAACATTTACTTCTCTTGCTACTATACATTTCTTTCCTTTTATTCTTTCTTTTTCATTTCTTTCTTTTCTTTTCCTTCATCCAATTGTTGCTTGTATTCACACGTTTTGATTGTTGCTGCTGTCGGGTAAGTACGAGTATCTTTAGTGTCAACTAGATTAATTGTGTGAATGTCGTTAATCATAGGACTTTTGTTAAACGGTGGTTCGTTTGTTTTTGTCAGAGTTGTTTACAACTCGAATTGGTTAAATCTTATTTTAAGCAACTGTTTGGTTTCTTTTTAGGTGAGAATATTTGAAGTAATGATCTTCAGCAGAATAACTCGAGTAATCGCTGTTGATTTTGTCGGTAAGTCTGAAATTGTTGAAGGTTTTGCATTGAAACTTTTAACATAGTTTTCTGCACGTTATTGGGTATTGTCGTCAATTAAATTGTTTTATTGTGTTATTGAATGGTTGTTTTAGGCTTCGAGAGTCTTCTATGTTGCTCCTACTTCAAAACTACTTCCGGTGCACACCGACAACCTAAGTTTTTGTGAATTTTGGACTTCGAAAAATATGGTTGTTGACGTCACACGGCTGTGTGACAGGTTGTGTGGTAGGCCGTGTAACTCGTTGTTTACCCAATACGATCCATACGAGCAAGGGACACGGAAGTGTATCCATGCCATCTGTGATTAGGTTAGTGCAGGGTTCACATGGGCCAAGGATATAGAAATGTGTCTAAACCGTGTAACCTACTGAATACAAGATAAGGATCATACAGGTTAGTTACACGAGCGTGTGACCAGGCCGTGTGACTCATTGTTTGCAATTTGGGACCACAGGCAGATAACATGAGCGTGTGTTAGGCCGTGTAAGACACACGGGTAGGCACACATGCATGTACCATGCTTGTGGGGTCGCACAAGTATTGTTTAACACGAACGTAGGCCTTTCGTAGTGCACTTATGATCTGTATTAGACCGTATGAGTTGCTATCTGATAATCTGATACTAAGCTGTAAGTATATAAACGGATACTAATTGTGATGACTACTAATGATATTGATCTGTACCATCTGAATATGAATTGAATCTGAATGAAGGTGTATGCGTTCTTGATATTTGTAATTTGCATTTGCATTGGATGGGGATTGTGTAAAAAAAAGTAATTTGTTTGATTCAGTGGCTAAGTTGCAAGTTATATGTTAATCTGGCGTTCTATTATAATTGATCTGGCAGCCAATCTGCAATTACATTGAATGTGTCGAACTGACACTATATGGTATGTAGGGTTGGAACGGTTATAAACTCCCTTATCGGTGAATTGGGTTGGTTTGAGATAGTGTGTAGCGGATGGGGATAGGAATAACTGCACTTGTTTCTGATCTGTTCTATATCTAAACTAGAATTATTTTGCCATTCAAATAATGTGTAAAACCGTACTGGATGATCTCTGATTTTGAATGAAACTTGAGTTTAAGAGTTTATTATTATAATTGTGCTTCTAATTGAATCTATATTAGTCATACATTGAGTTTTAACTCATTTTGTTGTTGACTAAATTTCATATAACTCGCAATCTTGATCGAGCCGGCATAGTCAAAGCTCGGTCAATCTACATATTCACCTTTATTTATATTATCAATAGTTTCAGTATTTCTTAGTATTATGACTTTCTAATGCTGTTGAATTATCGGTTGGACTTTATGATTGTTATAAGCTATCAGACGATTTATTTTACTCTTTATATAAAAGTTGGTATTTCTAGTAATGTTAATGTAACTCTTCGGACTTGGTCTTAACGCCTAGGCCGGGTTTGAGGTGTTACATTAAGGATATCAATCATCCATAATAACCCATTTATAAACCCATTTGGTACATTTTCAAACTTTAAACAAACTGATTTTCAAGTGTTAGGATAAGGTAAAAAGATAAAACTAGTTTTTGTTTACTTATCCGATTTAAAAGGCACACTTCTAGAGGTAAAACAATAAAGCAATCTATTGAAAATTTATTCAAATTTCACTTTGATTTATTAAAAGGTCATTTTAAATGTCTTAAAACACTTTTCAAATCATTTCTAAGGTTTTGTTGTAAAACTATATCATTTGGACCTTGTTTGAAGTTGTTTTTGGCTTGAAAAACACAAATTTAGGAATACATGTGCAAAGGTATCTATACATAGACCCTATATTTTGGTACCCAGCCTTGATAATGTAGCATTTTGGCTACTAACTTGCCAAGTACTGATACCTAAAGGCAAGGTACCGACACTTAGGTGTAGGGGACTTGAAAATTAGCTCAAAAAATTGCAAAGCACTCCCGAACATCGTCAAAAGATATCAATAAGTTCCAAATCGTTTTAAAACATTATAAAAACACATTTGAACCCACATCGATCAATAAACATGTTTAAGTCACTATTAAGATAATCATTTTAATATTAAATTAATAAAATACTATCAGGATAAGTATTAAAATTAAATTTATTAAATTAATATTATTTTTGGAATAATTAATTTGAAATCAAATTATCCAGTAGAGTCCCAGTAAAAGTGTGATTCCTCCACTGCACAACCGTCGTAGGACCACCCACCGACAATTGAAATGTCGTTGTCGCCACCACTAGCACTGTCGTTTTCGGTGATGCCATCGCAGGTGCTACACCCTCATAGCACTTCGAGTCGGTTCGATTGTTGCTGGTTTGGTTCGGGTCAGTGACAGCCTAATTGATTCGGTCCAACCATCAGTTGGACCATCAACCTAGTTTCACATACCAGGCTTGGTTCGACCAATTTTTAGGTCTCGATCTCGGTTTTGGATTCTTAGGCCCAATTTTCGATCTTAGGTCTATCTTTTAAGTTCAATTGCCCATTGGGCCAATCGTTTGATTTGAAAATTAATTTTCAAACATATCATATTAAATTTAATTAATTTTATTAATTTAATTTTACTTGATCAAAATTAATTTTCCAAAAAAATCACTAAGATTTTTCAAATTAATTTTTCAAGAAATTTTTTTAATCAAAATTTCTAGTTGAACAATTCTCACGATTGCCTAATTTAATTTCACATCAAATAAATCGACTTAATTAAATTATTTCCAAAGTCATAGAATTTTCTTCTGATCTAATTTCAGTTTGGTCGAGCTTTTGTTGAACTAGCAGAGGGACCAATCGGGCATATACAATTAAGCTCTAATAATTGCTGTAACAGCCCTGTTTAGACCCTAGTCGGAGTAGTGATTTAGGGATCACAAATTCAATTCAGAAAAGTATTTTAATATTATTTTCCGTATTTATTATATAAGAATTGATATCTGTGAAAATTTCGTATGAAAATTTGATCGTTTGTGTGATTAATTTGATAACAGGACCTAATTGTGTAAAATGAAAATTTTGCATTCTATAAGTTAAAAAGTGCCTATTTTCTATGACTTTTAAAATGTAAGGTCCTTATGTTGTAAATGGGCCATTAACATGGTTAATGGACATTAATGACCATTTATTATGTGTTTATTATATGTTTATAATAAGGTTAAAATGGTAAAATGTATATTTATGTTAATATTAATAAAAAAACATAAATTTAGTGTTTAATTCATCATTCTTGCCAAAAATATTAAGAAAAAGAAGGAGAAAAACTCAAGTTAGGGTTCGGCACTAATCTTGGCTATTTAAGATCAAGAACCAAAGAAAACGGAATTAAACCAGGGGAAAGTCGAAAGTCATCGAGTAGTTAATTCTATTTGTTCGAATCCATATGAGGTAAATCGATATACAAATAAATGTGTTTGAATCAATTTAATTATGCTTATATGTTATTGAAATGAAAATAATGGCTTGAAAGATGAATATGTGGAATTGTGAAAGCATCAACAGTGTTTCGACGTCCGAAAAGCCCCGTACGAACCATAGGAATAGTTAGGATACATATGTCATGACATAGGATTTGATATGTGTTTTCGTGTAAAACCACGTCTAGGACATAGGCATCAACTTAGGTTTACGTGTAAGACCATGCTTGGGACATCTGCATCGTATTTGATTTCATGTAAGATCCTGTCTGGGACGGTGGCATCGATATTTGATTACATGTAGGACCACCTTAAAGATGTTGCCATTGTACGAGCTTTCCAAGCTATTCGAGTATCCTTATAGATTCTGAACGGTTCAACGGGTATTTCGAGAAAATGAATGACTATGTGAACATGTAACCGATTCAGGTATGTTTGAAATGTATATTAAGATTTAGAATGAAAGGTAAGCATATGTATATATGTGTGAACATATGAAATATGTTTGTATTATGTGGAAATGTGATGTACATATGAGCAAATGGTTATGAGTATTTGAGCTAAATGAGAAATATGAACTTGATATTTAGTTATACCATGATTCATACAAATGAATTGGTTTATAGTTGTGAATTGTGATAAATTTATTTGTATATGACTTACTAAGCTTTTGAAAGCTTACTTTATGTGTGTTTTCAATTGTTTTAAAGATATCGTAGCTATCGAGAGCTCGGGGATCGTCGAGGATTATCACCATACTATCGACTCTATTTTGGTACCTTTTGAAAATGTATATATTAAAGTATGACATGTATAGACTAGAAGTTCTTGATTATGTTTTGTAAGTGTATATCATGCCATGTGATATGGCTAAATTTAAGTTGATATTTGATTTGGTTTTGGTATGTTGATGTGTTAAGAAATGGTATGTATGATGTGTTCTTGAATGGCAAAGAGAATTGGTCAATTTGGTAAGTTTTGGTATATGTTTATTTGAGGAATTGGTAAGTTCATGGTATGAGATTGAATGAGGTATATTGAAATTAGGAAATATATGTTTTGGTGTGTTTTAGGCTTATGATTTAACATGTTTTGGTTTGGATTGAAAGTATGAAATGGGTTGATAATGATATGGCATGAATGATGGTTGCTTTGTGATTGAAATTGGTTGAATTTGAGGTGTTATTGATTCTTATTTGTTGCTTGTAGGGAGGACCCAAAATGGGTGGCAATTTGGCCTTGTAAATGGCCTATTTTTTCCCACACGGGTAAAGACACGGTCGTGTGTCTCAGCCGTGTTGCTCAATGGCTATTTCAAAATGAGCCTAGCCAGACCACACGGTCGCACACACGAGCGTGTGCTAGGCCTTGTGTCCAAGTCAGTTTCGAACACGAGATAGACACACGGGCGTGTGACTGGCCGTGTGACCCAAGTCAGTAGCCTCCCTAATTTTTACACTGTCCAAGACACGAGCGTGTCTTGTGGCTGTGTGGATAAGTCAGTATGTATGCCTTGTTTTGCAACGGCTTAGACACACGGGCGTGTCTAATGCCGTGTGAGGCACACGGCCTACTCACACGGGCGTGTGACCTTTATAACTTTGAAAAATGTTCAAGTTTTGAAAAATTTTGTATGAGTTCGGTTTAGTCCCGACCCCTTTCTAAAGCATGTTTAATGTCTCGTTGACATATGTAAGGGACTCAGTAATGAGGAGTGACTTTAATGTTGTGATGATTATGAAATGTTTGTGAAATGTTTCGATATGTCTGGTAATGCCTCTTAACCCTAGTCCGGCGACGGATACGGGTTAGGGGTGTTACATTTGGTTGGTATCAAAGCTACGGTTTAGTTAATTCTAGGACTAACGTAGCATATGTGAGTCTAGCTATACATGCCATATTTATGAACTGCGATAGTGTAATGAATCCTGACAATGAAAATGTGTTTTCGTATAGTAAATGGATCCCGAACGAGCCGTAGCTGACAATTTTGAGAGTAATGCACCTGATCCCACTCAAGGGGCAGTGCAATCTGATTCTAGACCTATTACGAGTAGTCATAAGGGAGAGGCTAAACAAGCCTTCTTCTAGATGATGATCGATTGGTTCACCCAATATATCCGAACTAATCCGGCTGTGTCGCAACTTTCACCCCCGGTCAATCCTCCACAAGTTCCTGTCATGCCGCAAGCTAATCTGATTCAGTTGAATAAGCCTCCAATTGATAAAATTAAAAAACATGGGGCCGAAGAGTTTTGTGCTACTATTAATGATGATGCCGAGAGAGCCGAATTCTGGTTAAAGAATAGAATACAAGTGTTCGATGAATTGTCATTGACTCCAGACGAATGCATAAAATGTGTCGTTTCACTTTTGAAAGATACGGTGTATCATTGGTGGAAGACGTTGATATCCATAGTTTCGAGAGAACAAGTTACCTGAGATTTCTTTCAAGCTGAATTTCGAAAGAAATACATCAATCAGAGATTTATTGATCAGAAACATAAAGAGTTTCTTAAGCTTAAAAAAGGTCGTATGTCTGTTACAGAATACGAGCGAGAATTTGTGAGATAAGTCAGTATGCATGAGAATTTGTCTCGACTGAAGCAATTATGTGCAAGAGATTCGAGGATGGTTTGAATGAAGACATCAAATTGTTAGTCAGGACTCTGGAAATAAAAGAATTTGTAGTGTTGGTTGAAAGGGCATGTAAAGTTGAAGAACTCAGGAAAGAGAAAAGAAAAGCTGACTTAGAATCTAGAGATGTGAGAAAGAGATCCGCAAGTAAATCATTTCAGTCTACGACAAAGAAGTTCCGAAATGATTTTAGCCATTCAAAGGCTAATGTGGGACATTCAATTAGAGATCGTGTAAGATCACATTCAAGCTTCAGAGAGTGTTGGAAATGTCTGATCCGATTGACCTAAGTGTAAACACTATGGTAAAAGACATCCTGACAATTGTAGACTATATGATCGGGCTTGTTTCAAATGTAGATATTTAGATCATTTTATCCGTGATTGTCCTGAGTCTGTTGAGCAAGAGATTGTGCAAAATTCGAGACAGAGTAACACCTTAACTCGAGGTAGACCGCCCAGAAATACAGGTAATGTGAGTGGCAATCAGAGGGGAACTAAAGATACGACTGTTAGATCTGATGCTCGTGCACCTGCCAGAGCCTACGCCATTCGAGCTTGTGAGGAAGCTTCATCTCCAGATGTGATTACGGGTACTTTTACTCTTTACGATACATCTGTAGTTGCTTTGATAGATCCAGGATCAACGCATTCTTATATATGCATGAACTTAGTGAACAATAAGACTTTGCCTGTCGAGTCTACTGAATTTGTAATTAAAGTATCGAACCCCCTAGGCAGATGTGTTTTGGTTGATAAAGTCTACAAGAATTGTCCATTAATATTTTGAGATATTTGTTTTCCGACTGATCTGATGTTATTACCTTTTGATGAGTTTGATATAATTTTGGGCATGGATTGGCTAACTTTGCATGATGCTATTGTGAATTGTAAACAGAAAACTATTAATTTGAGATGCAAGAATGATGAAATAGTCCGAATTGAATCTAGTGATTTGAATGGGTTATCGGCTGTGATTTCGTTAATGAAAGCTCTGAGTATTGTGAGAAAAGATTGTGAAGCTTACTTTACTTATGTGATTGATTCGAAAGTAACAGAAAAGAAAGTGGAATCGGTACTTGTTGTCTGTGAATTCCCTGATGTGTTTCCTGAAGAACTTCCAGGATTACCTCCGATTCGAGAAGTTGAATTTGGCATTAAGTTAGCACCGAAAACTACTCCGATTTTGATAGCTCTGTATAGAATGTCTTCGACTGAATTAAAAGAATTAAAGTCTCATTTGCAAGAATTGACTAATAGAGGACTTGCAAGACCGAGTTTCTCACCTTGGGGTGCTCCTACTCTGTTTGTGAAAAAGAAAGATGGCACGATGAGAATGTGCATTAATTATCGTTAGTTGAACAAAGTGACTATCAAGAACGAATATCCTCTGCCCAGAATTGACGATTTGTATGATCAGTTGAAAGGAGCAACCAGCAACCGTATTTTTGAAGATAGATTTGAGATCAGGTTATTATCAGTTGAGAGTAAAAGATTCAGATATTCCGAAAATTGCTTTCCGAATCAGGTATGGTCATTATGAGTTTTTAGTTTTGCCTTTCGGATTAATGAATGCACCTGCTATCTTAATGGATTAGATGAACTAAATTTTCAGATCATATTTAAATCGATTTGTCATTGTATTCATTGATGACATTTTGATTTATTTGAGTGATGAAAATGAACATGCCGAGCATTTGAGAATAGTGCTATAGACTTTGCGAGATAAGCAATTGTATGCGAAGTTTAGCAAATTTGAATTCTGGTTACAAGAATTTGGTTTTCTTGGACATATTGTGTCAGCATCAGGTATTTGAGTCGATTCGAGCAAAATTTATATTATTCTGGATTTGAAGCCTCCGAGAAATGTTTCTGAAGTTTGCAGTTTTCTTAGACTTGTTGGTTATTACTGAAGATTTATAAAAGGCTTTTCTATGATTGCAACTCCGTTGACGAAACTACTTCAGAAAGATGTGAAATTTGATTGGTCTGAAAAGTGTCAGAAAAGTTTTGATCAGTTGAAAGCCTTATTGACTGAAGCTCTAGTGTTAGTACAACCAGAATCGGGTAAAGAATTTGTGATATACAGTGATGCTTCATTGAACAATCTAGGTTATGTTTTGATGCAAGAAGGCAAAGTTATAGCTTATTCCTCGAGACAGTTAAAGCCGCATGAAAAGAACTATAAGACGCATGACCTAGAGTTAGCTACGATTGTATTTGCTTTGAAGATTTGGAGCCACTATCTGTTCAGTGAAAAATGTCATGTTTATTCTGATCATAAGAGTTTGAAATACTTAATGACTCAGAAAGATTTGAATTTACGACAACGAAGATGGTTGGAATTGTTAAAAGATTACGAGCCAATGATTGACTACCATCCGGGAAAGGCTAATGTTGTGGCTAATGCTTTAAGTCAGAAATCTTTGTTTGCACTACGTGTAATGAATACTCAGATGACTCTATCTAGTGACGACTCGATTGTAGCTGAGTTGAAAGCGAGACCATTATTTATACAGCAAATTTGCGAAGCTCAGAAAGTTGATAATGAATTGTTAGCAAAATGGGCTCAATGTGATTCAAACTCTGATTCAGAATTTTGAGTTGATGTTGATGATTGTTTAAGATTCAGAGGCCGAATATGTGTTCCGAGGAATTCAGATTTGATTCAAATGATTTTAAATAAAGCTCATAATAGTCAGTTTTCAGTTCACCTGGGAAGTACAAAAATGTAGAACGATCTGAAACAGCTTTATTGGTGGCCTGGTATGAACCATGATATCTTTGAATTTGTTTCGAAATGTTTAATCTGTCAGCAAGTCAAAGCTGAACATCAGGTACCGTCTGGGATACTACAGTCGATTATGATTCCCGAGTAGAAATGAGACAGAAGCACAATGGATTTTGTTTCGGGTTTGCCTCTGTCACATAGTAAGAAAGGTGCAGTCTGGGTAGTGGTTGATAGACTGACTAAATCGGCTTATTTCATTCCAGTATGCACTGACTAAACCGGCTTATTTCATTCCAGTATGCACGGATTATTCACTTGATAAGCTTGCTGAGTTTTATATCTCCGAAGTTGTGAGATTGCACGGAGTACCTATTTCTATTGTTTCTGGTAGAGATCCAAGGTTTACATAGCGGTTTTGGAAGAAACTACAAGATGCATTAGGTATGAAACTACACTTCAATATTGCCTTTCATCTGCAGATAGATGGTCAATCCGAGCGGATTATTCAGATACTCGAGGATATGTTGAGATGTTGCATTCTTGAGTTCGAAGGTACGTGGAAACGATACTTGCCATTGATTGAATTTACATATAATAATAGCTTTTCAATCGAGAAAAAAATATCACATTATGAAGATTTGCACAGTCGCAAATGTCAAACTCCTCTATATTGGACTGAGCTCAGTGAGAGTAAGATACACGGGGTCGATTTGATCAAAGAGACTAAACAGAAAGTGGAAATGATTCGCGATAGTTTAAAAGCAGCGTCAGATCGTTAGAAATTATATGCAGACTTGAAATGAAAAGATATTGAATTTTAGATCGGGGACAACGTGTTTTTGAAAGTCTCACCGTGGAAGAAAATACTTCGATTCAGTCGTAAAGGCAAATTGAGTCTGAGATTTATTGGGTCGTATGAGATTGTTGAGCGTATCAGACCGGTTGCTTACAGACTATTGTTGCCACTTGAGTTAGAAAAGATCCATAACGAGTTTCACGTATCAATGCTTCGATGATATAGATCTGATCCTTCACATGTGATTTCTCCGTCTGAGATTGAGATTCAGTCCGATATGACCTACGATGAAGAACTGATCCGTATCTTGGCACGAGAGGTTAAAGAATTGCGAAATAAGAAAATTTCGTTAGTAAAAATAATTTGGAATCGACACAGTGTTGAAGAGGCTATGTGGGAGCCTGAAGATGCTATGAGACAACAATATCCGAATCTATTCAACGGTAAGATTTTCGGGGACGAAAATCCCTAAGGGGGGAGAGTTGTACCAGCCCAGTTTAGACCCTAGTCGGAATAGTGGTTTCGGGACCAAAAATCCTAGTCAAAAATATATTTTAATATTATTTTCTGTATTTATTATATGTGAATTGATATATGTGAAAATTTCGTATGAAAATTTGATCGTTTGTATGATTAATTTGATAAAAGGACCTAATCGCGTAAAATGAAAAATTTGCATTCTATAAGTTAAAAGTGCCTATTTGCTATGAATTTTAAAATGTCAGGTCCTTATGTTGTAAATGGACCATTAACATGGTTAATGGACATTAATGACCATTTATTATGTGTTTATTATATGTTTATAATAAGGTTAAAATGGTAAAATGTATATTTATGTTAATATTAATAAAACAAAACATGAATTTAGTGTTTAATTCATCATTCTTGCCGAAAATATTAAGAAAAAGAAGGAGAAAAACTCAAGTTAGGGTTCGGCACTAATCTTGGCTATTTAAAATCAAGAACCAAAGAAAACGGAATTAGACTGGGGAAAGTCGAAAGTCGTTGAGCAGTCGATTCCATTCGTTCGAATCCATACGAGGTAAGTCGATATACAAATAAATGTGTTTAAATCAATTTAATTATGCTTATATGCTATTGAAATGAAATGAATGGCTTGAAAGATGAATATATGGAATTGTGAAAGCATCGACAGTGTTTCAACGTCCGAAAAGCCCCATACGAACCATAGAAATAGTTAGGATACATATGTCATGACATAAGATCCAATATGTGTTTTCGTGTAAGACCACGTCTGGGACGTTGGCATTGACTTATGGTTTACGTGTAAGACCATGTCTAGGACATCGGCATCGTATTTGATTTCATTTAAGACCTTGTTTGGGACAGTGGCATCGATATTCGATTACATGTAAGACCACGTTTGGGATATTGGCATTGTACGAGCTTTCCAAGCTATCCAAGTATCCATATTGATTTCGAACGGTTCAACGGGCACTCTGAGAAAATGAATGACTATGTGAAAATGTAATCGATTCAGGTATGTTTGAAATGTATATTAAAATTTAGAATAAAATGTAAGCATATGTATATATGTGTAAACTTATGAAATATGTTTGTATTATGTGGAAATGTGATGTACATATGAGCAAATGGTTATGAGTATTTGAGCTAAATGAGAAATATGAACTTGATATTTAGCTATGCCATGATTCATACAAATGAATTGGTTTATAGTTGTGAATCGTGATAAATTTATTTGTTACTAAGCTTTTGAAAGCTTACTTTGTGTATGTTTTCAATTGTTTTATAGATATCGTAGCTATTGAGAGCTCGAGGATCGTTGAGGATTATCACCACACTATCGACTCTATTTTGGCACCTTTTGAAAATGTATATATTAAAGTATGGCATGTATAGACTAGAAGTTCTTGATATGTTTTGTAAGTGTATATCATGCCATGTGATATGGCTAAATTTAAGTTGATATTTGATTTGGTTTTGGTATGTTGATGTGTTAAGAAATGGTATGTATTATGTGTTCTTGAATGGCCAAGAGAATTGGTCAATTTGGTAAGTTTTGGTATGTGTTTATTTGAGGAATTGGTAAATTCATGGTATGAGATTGAATGAGGTATATTGAAATTAGGAAATATATGTTTTGGTGTGTTTTAGGCTTATGATTTGGCATGTTTTGGTTTGGATTGAAAGTATGAAATGGGTTGATAATGATATGGCATGAATGATGGTTGTTTTGTGATTGAAATTTGTTGAATTTGAGGTGTTATTGATGCTTATTTGTTGCTTATAGGGAGGGCCCAAAATGGGTGGCAATTTGGCCTTATAAATAGCTTATTTTTGCCCACACGGGCAAGGACACGGGCGTGTGTCTCAACCATGTTGTTCAATGGCCATTTCGAAATGAGCCTGGGTAGACCACACGACCGCACACACAGGCGTGTGCTAGGCCGTGTGGCCAAGTCAGTTTCGAACATGGGATAGACACACGGGCGTGTGACTGGCCGTGTGACCTAAGTCAGTAGCCTCCCTAATTTTCACACGGTCTGACACACGGGCGTGTCTTATGGCCGTGTAGATAAGCTAGTATGTATGCCCTATTTTGCCACGACTTAGACACACGGGCGTGTCTAATGCCGTGTGAGGCACACAGCCTACTCACACGGGCGTGCGACCTTTATAACTTTGAAAAATGTTTAAATTTTGAAAAATTTTGTATGAGTTCGGTTTAGTCCCAACCCCTTTCTAAAGCCTGTTTAAGGTCTCGTTGACCTCTGTAATGAGGAGTGACTTTAATGTTGTGATGATTATGAAATGTTTGTGAAATATTCCGATATGTCCAGTACTGCCTCTTAACCCTAGTCCGACGACGGATACGGTTAGGGGTGTTACAATTGAAATTATATCCAGAAGCATCGTTTCGATAATTCGCAATTAATTAATTTTGGAGTTAGTTCACAAGAAGTACCATGATTGGAAACTTTTTATTGTATACTATTTACAAAAGCAATTCATCCAATTGCTTTGCCCAGTGACCTCGTCATGTGTGTGTTACCCTCATATAATATCCTTAATTCCTTTGCGTTAAATTCGTTCACTCAATACAATCTTATTTTATCTCATTATCACCATTGTGTCTTCTTAATGATTAATATGATCACTATCAACAAATAACTGTGATAAATTGTTCGCTCATGAACGAGCAACCCATTGCCATGTTTCATATTTATCAATCCACATAATGTCAATAAGAGGATATCGTTAACTCTTTAATCGGGCTATATATTCCATTGTTGCTAGTAAAGCAATGTCATAAAAAAAGTTATGTACCCAACATACCGCCTATAAGCTCAATTATCTTTAGAGTATAAGCCTCTACTTATATTAAAGCACATGAGTTATATACGTATTGTCAGTGACTAACTCAGGATTTAAGTACACATCATGAACGTCACAAATTAATTAATTCACAAATTGATTCAGAATTAATTCATTTGGGGTCCAGTCTAATATATCATTATTCCAATGAATACATCTATGTCTCTACCTATGGAGTCAACTACTCCGATAGCCAAGACTAGTCATCTCCCCAATTGGAATTGTAGACGACATAATAATCCTTCTAAGTATTTAAATCAAATGTTCACTTTGATTCTTTTACGAGATTACGGACTCGTTTAGATTATCTGCTGAAGTAAATTGTCTTTCTTGCAAGGCAAACTTTTTTACAGTGCCACTTATCATCAGTTTGAACTTAGACAATCAATGGGCTAATATTTGTTTGTTATAGTTTTGTTATGTATGCAAAGCATGAAATTCAAAAACACAAATGACATAATAGTAAAATACAAAGTTAACTTTATTTATTTATGCATCGTTCAAATGCATAGAAAATAATTACATGTTTACTATAATATGGACACGTTTCCCAACATTACCCTCATAGGATATCTTTAATCTCTTTGCGATAAATTTGTTCTCCCAATATGATCCTATTTTATCTCATGGTAACCATTACATCTTCCTTCATGAAAAGTCAATTACTATCATATGGTATTTAAGTCATTCAACACAAAGACAAACGACTCATGGCCACGTTTACTTTTCATCTATCATATAATGTCATTAAGAAGATATCATTTACTCATGTCGTGGGCTATGAATTCCACTATTGTGAATTATGCTACGTGTAACACCCCTCACCCATATTCAACGCCAGAATAGGGTTACGAAACATTACCGAACTTATAAAATATTTAAACGTTCAATTCACATATAATTTCACATTTCATGAAAACATTATTCAAACTCACGCACAATGCCCCTATAACAAGCCTACGAGGCCTTAAACATGCTTTGTGAGTGGTTCGGGACTAAACCGATAACTTAGTAAACTTTCACAAAACCTTTAAAATTTTTCTCAAAACAGGGGACACACGCCCGTGTCACAGGCCGTGTGGACATTCGAAATGGGAGCACATGGTCATGTTTCAATCCGTGTTTGACCACATGTAACTCTCTGACTTGGGTCACACGGCCAACACACACGCCTGTGTGTCTAACCCGTGTGCCCTAAAAATAACCATACACGTCCGTGTGCTAGGCCGTGCCAAACCTGTAAGGTACACTGACTTATGCCACACAGCCAAGTCACACGCCCATATGTGAGGCCGTGTGGAGCATACTGACTTGATTTTAATTTCAACACCAGAGGACACGCGACTGTTTAACATGACCGTGTGTCACACACGGCTGAGACACACACCAGTGTCTCTGCCCATGTGGACAAAAAAATAGGCTATTTACCAAGCCATTTTGCCATCCCAAATTGGCACATACCTACATCAAACCAATTGATACCAATACAAGGCATATATAAGCATTCAATCAACTTCAACCAAGCATTATTTATTCTATTACAATGCCAAAAAATACAAGAGTCCCCATACCACAATATGCAATTCAAATGCATACCAAATTTTACCATTTTCATTCATCAATATGGTCATTTTCAAACATGCATCAAATTACCTAAACTCATAAACTTACTAATTACCAATTCATCAACCATTTGATATTCATCATATCCATTTTCAAAAAGCATCAAATACCATCATAACTAGCATTTATAAGGCAATTACTAAACTCAAACAAAGGTCATTTGCACACTTATATACATCATCAAATTCACCATTATAAGCCAACTCATATGGCGCTATATATATAAACCAAACCTAATATTTAAAAGCCAACACAAATGGCCAAAATACATATACCAAAAAGACCAAGTCCCTATACATGCCATATACTTAAATACCAAAGTTCATAGGTACCAAGTGATAGATGGATAGTGTGAAGCGATCTCCGACGATCTCCAAATCTGAGCTAGCTTGATAGCACTATAAAATATGGGAAAATAAACAAAGTAAGCTATAAAGCTTAGTAAGCTCGTATACCATAAACTTAATTCAATCTCAAGATTATAAATCAACATTTTGAATATATCAACATTTAGCATATATTAGCTAACAAATCTTTCATATACACAATTCTGATATTAATCACATTCTTTACAAGTTTCTTCACACCAAAGCTTATATATGTCACGTACGTACCTGTACCATTTCATATCATTGTCATACTCAATCACATCTTTCGTTTACCCGATGAACCATTTGGAATAGAAGTTGAATACTCAAGAATCTCGCACACTAAGTACCAATACCATGGCCTGAAGCCAAACCAAGGTAGCTTATATCCAAAATACTGATATCATGGCCCAAAGCCAAATCAGCCGATATTCATGGCCCAAAGACAAATTGGTATAACTCGCACCGAAAGTGCTAATATCATGGCCCGAAGCCAACTCAAGGTAACTTATATCCTCTAATGACATGTCACTAGTATTCTAAACTATTCCTAAGGTTCAACTGGGATTTCGGTTGTCGAATCTTAGTCAAATCACTACCGGTCATATCCATAGTTTCGTATTCACAATTTATGCAATATCAAAGCATATGAAATACATTTGTATCGAAACTTATAATATACGAACTTACCTCGGACGTAAAGACGATGAAGTAGATTGATTAATCCGAAACTTTATTTTTCCCTCGATCTAGATCCAAACTTCATTTTTCTTGACCTAAATATAATTAAAATTAACTTATTTAATCATATCTCAATTCAATTTAACCCAAAATTCACATTTAAGAAAATTTACACTTTTGCCCCTAATATTTCACATTTTTCACAATTTAGTCATTATTTCATAAATCACAAATTCATGCTATTTAATATTAACCCATGCTAGCCGGTTTACCACTTAGTCCTTAACAGCCCATATTTTTCGTTTATTTCACATTTTAACTACTAAATTTCTATATTTTACAATTTAATCCCTATTTTACATTTTCACTAAAAATCACTTAACAAAGCTTATATATCAATCAACAAGCATTCATAATCTATCAATAAACTTCAAAACACATGCTTATTCATCAATGGCAACATCTAAAATCTTTAACAGTTTTGCAAAATAGTCTCTGGGCTAGCTAAACCTAGTTGCAACGATCTCAAAAACATAGAAATCATTAAAAACGGGACAAAAATTGTACCTTAATTAGCCATACTAGCTTGGCCGAATGAAGAACACAAAAATGGTGTTTTCTAGCCCTAATATTCGGTTATGAAAGATGATATGAAGACTAAATTTTGTTTTGTTTTATTTATTTTAAGTTAATTACTAATTTACACATATAACCTTGATTAATAACATTTTAAACACTTAATAATATGTCCATATATGTCCACTCACAATTAAAATGGTCTAATTACTACTTAAGGACCTTAACTTTAAGGTTTTATAGCTATTAAACACCTTTAGCTATTAGAACTCAAGTTTTACGCTTTACGCGATTTAGTCCTTTTTATCAAATTTACCAATCAAACAATAAAATTTCTTAACGAAATTTTCACACCAACATAATATCATATTGTAGACATTAAAATAATAATAAATAATTATTTCGAATTTGGATTTGTGGTCCCGAAACCACTGTTCTGATTTGACTCAAAACGGGCTATTACAACTCTCCCCTATCAGGAATTTTCATCCCCAAAAATCTTACCAGTGAATAGGTTAGGGTACAGTTTTCTCATAGCTTCCCCTTCCTTGGGCTCCCACGTAGCCTCTTCAACACCATGTCGTTGCCAAAGTACTTTCACTAAAGTTATGCTTTTATGTCTCAACTGTTTAATTTCACGAGCTAAAATTCTGATCGGTTCTTCATTGTACGTCATGTCAGGTTGAATTTCAATTTCTTCCAAAGAAATTACATGTGAAGGATCTGATCTATATCGATGCAACATCGACACATGAAACACATTGTGGATCTTTTCTAACTCAGCCGGTAAAGCTAGCCGGTATGCCTGGACCTATTCTTTCAATGATCTTATACGGCCTAATAAAACGTCGACTCAATTTGTCTTTGCGACCAAATCTAAGTATTTTTTTTCCAAAGAGATACTTTCAGAAACACTTTATCACCGATCTGAAATTCAATATCATTCTGTTTCAAATCCGTGTACGATTTCCGTCGATTTGAAGCTGCTTTCAAACTGTCACGAATTACTTTCACTTTTTCTTCTGTTTCTCGGATCAAATCAACCCCGTGAATCTTTTTCTCACTCAACTCAGTCCAATATAATGGAGTTTGGCATTTGCGACCATACAAAACTTCATACGATGCCATCTTTATACTCGACTGAAAGCTATTGTTATACACAAATTCAACCAACAGTAAATATTTCTCCCAGTTGCCTTCGAACTCTAAAACACATCATCGGAGCATATCTTCGAGAATTTGAATTACTCTCTCAGACTGACCGTCAGTTTGCGGATGAATAGCAGTACTAAAGTTCAACTTAGTATCCAGAGCTTCTTGTAATTTCTTCCAAAATTGAAATGTAAACCCCAGATCTCTATCCGAAATAATCAAAACTGGCACTCCGTACAATCTAATGATCTTAGCAATATACAATTCAGCTAATCTATCGAGTGAATAATCTGTACGTACTGGTATAAAATGTGCCGATTTTGTCAATCTATCAACTACAACCCAAACAACATCTTTCTTTTTCGGAGTCAAAGGAAATCCCGATACGAAATCCATCGTAACTTTGTCCTGCTTCCACTCTAGTATCATCAAAGGCTGTAACAATCCCGAAGGTACTTGATGTTCAGCTTTGACTTGTTAACAAATCAAACACTTCGATACAAACTCAGAAATGTCTCGTTTCATACCCGACCACTAATACAATTGTTTCAAGTCATTGTATATTTTGGTACTCCCCGGGTGGACAGATAGGCAACCACTGTGTGCTTCATGCAAAATTTTCTGAATAAGCTCGAGATTTCTCGGTACACAGATTTTGATTTGGAACATGAAACAATTATCAGCTCCAATCTGAAATTTTGAATCACTATTCGACTCACAGTGCACTCTTTTAGCTTACATCTCGGTATCACACTTTTGATCTTCACAAATTTGCTAAAAAAAACTGGTTTAACTTTCAACTCCGCTAAAATAGAACCATCATCGGACATACACTACAGCAAAATAGGCTTTTAGCGGCTTTTTTTGGGCCTATAGTGGCACTTAAAACGCCACTAAAACAATAAAAACGGCGCAAAAAATGCCACTATAGATAACGCCGCTAAAGAACATGACCTTTAACGATACTTTTCCCAAAAACGCTGTTAAAGAACATAACCTTTTGCGGCGCTTTCCCCAAAAACGCCGTTAAAGACATGACCTTTAACGGCACTTTCTCCACAAATGCTACTAAAGACATTACCTTTAGCGACGCTTTCTCCAAAAACGCAACTAAAGACCATATCGAATTCAACTTCCTTTTTTATCATCTCATTTACATTATTACCTTAAATGATTATACAACATTTAAATGACCTAACAATGGACACATTTTAAATTGTTTTTGAGTTCAAAAACATTAACAAGAGAACTTTTCATAATATTTGATCAAAATGTTAACATAATCATCTTTGAAAACCTAATCTAATGACTAGAATACACTTTCTTCTAAAAAGTAAAATCTTTGAAACTTCTGCCGAATAAACAACATGATGTTCACTATAAGAAACTTCAACTACAAGCATACTACAATAAGTTACTACAAAAGAGTTCTTTCAAAGTTGTTACCATTGCATAATAAATCTCTTCACCCCATCCCAGCTTTAGATTTGTTAGTTTCTCCTGAAAATTGGATGTCAATCTGGATTCTTCAGATTCTCCTGCCATGATGAGCATAGAGTAGTGGCCTGAATTTCCGCTTCATCAGGTGTTGTCAAAGTTGACTGAAACTTACTTAGGACCACAATTAATTCCAGCAGAGCTTCTTTATTGACCTGCTCCAGACCTGCACAAGTACTTATCAGTTGAAGCTGCTGCACCCATGATCATACCTAAAATTGCAAAAACATAGAATCAATGAACTCATACAGAGTATAACAAATCATCTGTGAGCTTTGAAATTCTTAAAATGCTACACAAAGAACTTACATAATTTATACATATTTATTTCTCATTTTTTTTCCTGGCTATAGATTTTTCAAAATAATCATATCTAGCATACAAACAAATGGTAACTGCAACTTTGTCTTACTCAAAAGATGAGTTTAAACCATTCTTGACGTTTTTGAAGTCTACTTTGGGCTTTGCAACAAGCTGAGTAAATTTCAATTTTGTTCCCTTCAGAAAGGAATCATGATTTAACAACAGAACTCTTCAATAAAATTATAATAAATTCCACTTTTAGCATAAATTCAAGGGCTTATGCAGCCAAAAAATCTTAAAATTTACCCTTAAATAAATCCATAGATCCCTATATTACTCCTATTAAATCCTTAAACCTTTAATTTACATTCAAGTAAGTTCTAACTTTAGTTTGTATCCTGATAAGCCTTAACCTTTATGTTGCATGCAAATAAGTCCTTCAGATTAATCAATTCAGTGAAGTAAGTGCTATTCAAATGCAATAAGAATATAAAGATTTCCTATAGAATAATTTAGGTGTTTTTTAGTATTTTACCAAAGGAAAAACATTGCATTTCTTTTCTTTCTTCTTCATAAAAATCTTTACATATTTACTTTACCTAATTCTAAAGTCACACTTGTTCAAATGTAACAATTTCATCATGCCATTGCAAAGATGTTTTAAGAAAAGAAAAAAAAAAGAAAGAAAACCTTACATTTTGAAATAGCTGTTGCAGACTTTGGATCAAACCCAACAATAAGGCTAAGCATGGGAACAACAATGCCACCTCCACCTACCCCTCCAACACTCCCAAACGCTGCCCCACAAAATCCAATAGAAGTTCCCAGCACAGGTTGCCAATTAAATTCCATTTCCTACAATATCAGCCTTGCAAGTCAACAAGAAAGGTAACAAATAAGTAGTTCCAAAGAAAAAAAAAATTATCGTAGAAAACTTCATGAATGTAAAACTCATCCATGCTACATATCAGATGAAAGGGCCCGACACAATGGTATTTTTAAGGATAAATAGGCATGGCATTAATGCTATTTTAGGGAAGATATATACTTAAATCCGGTTTATACTTAAAATGTTAATCATAATAATAAGAGACAAACACTTAACCATAGTCTTCTCGAGAGCGCTGTCCATGGTCTCCAAGAACTGCAGTTACCAACTCCATTGATATGCAAATACGATTCCACTGGAAAATATTAAAGATAATAAAACTGTCAATTAAGAAGTCAAGATAAATTTTAATAACCATTGAAATTGAAATTGGTAGAATATTCATCTAGAATAAAGAGAACTAGACAACCAAAAGAGAATGGTGTCCTATAATACCTTTTTGCAGCAGAAAAATGCTACGAAAGAGTGAAATTCAATCAAGCATCAAATGCACTTAAATTGCATCTTACCATATAGTAAAGCAACCACATATAATCAGTTCTTTGATATTTATTAAAGTTTTTAATGTCCGAGAAACAAGCCCCAAATTGAAAGGCATACAAGTAAGAAGTTACTACGTTTTGCCTGTTTAACATCTAATTAATCAAACAAAAACAAGTTCATAACATATTGCATCTCCAACATCTGATTAATCGATCATCACTTTTAAATTAGACCATCACCACATCATCAACTTCCACTGCATTAGCAATATTTATATAGATATATGCAAATTAAAAGCTGAAATAGCATGCAGAAGATAGATAGAGATAAAGCAGATTCTAATTGGGTAGAATAATATGAATTAATATAATTTTCATTTTGCAGATTTCCTTTGCACTTTATGCTCATCCACACTAGTTACTTAGAATGCTACCTCAATGAAATCATTGAATTGCACTTGCTTCTCTCCAGCTTTACTTCCCCAAGCCTCATGAAACATGCGCCCAAGAACAAAAACACCGACAGCAGTGTAACTGTAGCATAAGAGTAAATCTATAAGCTGCAAAGAACAGAAGAAACCATAACAACAAGGGAGAAATAATATGCAGATTTTGCTCAAGACCTCCAGGGGCCCAGGCACTCATTTCTGCTGCTTCAAGATGATAGATGCCCCCCCTTTACAAAGGAGCTGGCCTCTTGCACCTATGCTAAGCATGCATTTTTCTAAAGGAGAGAAACATCTAAAAAGCAATCTCATTGACACATCCTCGCATGCAATTTTTATATTTGAATAAATTGTACTTTGCAAAATGGGGCATGCCTATCTCTCTGCAATCTATATTATAACTAATACTTTCTCTTTTTCAGCAATACATTGTGCATGAAATTCTGATTTTTACACTACATCACAAGTAATCACTGATAAAGAGAGAGAAAAAACAAAGTATATATACCTCAAACGTGTAACAATACCACACCCACTGGTTAATGAAATATCTAGAGTATGTGCTTAAAATCATTAAATAAGAAAAACAAAAGAAAGAACAACAAATTAAATTTAAAATTAAGAGATAGAGAAGAGGATCCAAAATTGTTTGAGCATACATATTTCCAAAGCTGTTTTTAGCATATGCTCCACCCTCATTGCCCGCATACATAAAAAGAGATACAGAATGTTTAAGTGAAACCTGCAGAAGTTTGCAATGTATAAGAAATACAAATTTATACGCTTTCAGCGATAAGGATTAAAATCTAACTTCCCATTTTGTTGTTACTTTCTACGTACTTTTTGCTTTTGGAAAATTTGAAACTAAAATCTTGTGAATATACAATGTGAAATTAATTTAATATAGAACAATATAGTTAGTATACGTACATCTATAAGGATTTGCGCACTTTAAAACAAAATACCACATATAATTGTAATTTGTTTCTACTCTTTTCATTTCCATTTTAGTAGCTTTCGAGGGAAGCAGCAAAATCAACACAAAGAAGAACTTAAAACAAGCCATCTTAAAGTTATTATGTCAATGGCCTTTTTGAAATGATCTACGAAACCGTAAAACCTAAAAGAAGCTTAAAGAACTTTACGACTATTCTCTTCTCTTTTTTTTTCCCAAACAAAGATTAAAAAGTAGCGTGTTCCGTACATCCAAAGTAGCCAAACCTTTAGACACCACCTCGATCATCCGTATCCTAATCTAAATGCATTATATATCAATAATCAAAAGTAATAAACAGAGAAAGAAAATCAAATTGTTCCGTTATCCAGAAAGATGGAAAAATTTTAAATAAACAGTCTACCTCTTGATCAGACTTTTCGCTTTCGAATTTCGGATAAAAAGTAGCTCTGATTTGTGCAAGTGAATAAGTCGAATTATCAACTTTGAAATTTTCTAACAAATGAGGCTTCAAAAAAATTCTACTCAAATCAACATTGTTCTTCTCGGTTTGAACATCAATGGCGGAAGCGGCATTGGATCCAGTCACGGTTCCATAGGACTTCGGCTTCCAAACTTGCCCGTCAGAGATACTCAAACCACCGAGCTTGGAAGTAACAGCTTCATCGACCGATGCGGAAGCAGATGTAACCGGGTTCGGCTTTGTCTTCGGTTGCCATTTTTGTTCTCTATTTCCGGAGCCCCTTCGCTGTATCAAAAAATTCAAAACATAAACTTATTTGCAGCAAAAGAGGGAAAAGAAACACTTTGTCACAATTAAATTCTAAAGAAAGTTATATTACCTGTTTTTGGGACATGGCTAGAGTAGAAAAGTAGCGAGTCCGGTGAAGGGAATAAAAAGCAGCAAAGACGGAAGAACGAGCAACGAAGATGACGGAAGGAAGAGGGAAAGAGAGAAGTAAAAAACTAGGGATTTGGGGAAATTTTAGGTATTTGGGGAAATTTTTTAGGGGAAAAAAATGAGCTGCGGGTATATGGTTGGGATAAAATTGAGTAGAGCAAATCGACGTAGTTTTGTTTAAAATAAAATGACCATTTGTGGCATTTTCCTCGTAGTGTCACTAAAGCTCAATGTTTTGCGACGATTTTAACAAAGTGCCCGCTAATGCCACTAAAAACCCCACTTAAAACGGTGTCGTTTTCCAAAGTAAAATGATTTTTGCGGTGTTACGCCGCTATTGCTTACCTTTAACTGTGTTTTTCTCATAAATACTGCTAATGCTTGACTTTTTTATAATTTTTATATTAAATTTTTATATCTTTCATATCAATTTTAAATAAATAATTTTTAAAATTTAAGTAATATTTAAAAGAATTAAATAAAATTTGCTGGATTAACAATTAATGATGAGGAAGAAGAGATCTTGCAAATACAAGTAGAGCAAAGTGCAGAAAGGGAGATAGAAGTTTTTCATCTAGTGGGTTGCTTCTTAACAACCAGTATCATCCACTTTCCAGCAATGAAAAGTATCATGGAAAATCTGTGGCATCCTGTACGGAGTGTCCAAATTCGAGATCTGGGAGAGAAAAGGTATTTGTTTCAGTTTTTTCACGTTATGGATATGGAAAGGGTTTTGAAGGGTCTTCATTGGACTTTTAATAATCATTTATTGGTATTATACAAGCTACAGTGGGGGGAGGATCCATTGAAAGTCCCTCTAATTCTTACTCCCTTTTGGGTTCAGACTCATAATATCCCTTTTAGGTTTTTCTCTGAACATCTGGCTTCACAGCTTGGAAATTTTATAAGGGTTTTTATGGATTATGATGGTTTTAATTTGAGGAAAGAAAATCGTAATTATATGCGTATGAGAGTCCAAGTTGATATTTGTCATCCTTTGAAACGAAAGAAACATCTTATGTTTAAGGGACAATGCTCATATGTTCATTTTAAATATGAAAGATTGTCACTTTTTTTGTTTTTATTGCGGTAGATTAGGCCATAATGATTCTTTCTGTGAAGCAAAAATGGTTGCAGGAGTGGAAATTGTTGAAATGGGATGGGATTTATCGTTAAGAGCACGGTCCCGAAAAGCTCTTGCTATGAAAAGCGTTTGGTTACGTGAAGAAGGGGAAGAAGAATGGGGAGGAAGTCGAGTGGGCCGTCAAATCCCAAGAAACACGTTGGGGGTTGTTGGAAAAAATGCTGAAACCAAGAATAATATTGATCCTGTTTTAGGTTTTAATTTGAAAGGGAGAGTGTATAATTCTCATCAAGGGGGCGACAATTCCTTCCCAGTTTATTTGCCCACTACTATAGATCATGATCTTGAAGATAGTGTGTTAATTGGAGAGGAAGGTGAAGATTTAACAGAAAGTGAAGAGGTCAAATCTAAGGTGATACGAAGTAAGGGAGTAAAGGAAGTTAACTATTTATCGGTGGCTGCCACAAGGCATGCCGACCGGAAGCAATGAAAATCTTAAGCTGGAACATCCGTGGATTGGGGAGTCCACGGACAGTTTGTAGGCTTTGGCATTCATTGAAGTTATATAATCCTCAAACAGTCTTCTTTATGGAGACAAAAGTTTGCAGAAGTCATATGGAAGAGTTCATATAAGTTGTGGTTTTCTTAATGGAATTGGCGTCGACTCAAGTGGTTCTAAGGGTGGGTTATGTTTGGCTTGGAAAGGAGATATCAATGTTTAACTCCAAAGTTTTTCGAAAAGGCATATTGATGTGGTAATAGAAGATGTGGATGAATGTCATAAATGGCGATTTACTGGATTCTATAGATTACCTGACCATCAAGATAGAGATGCAACGTGGAGGATTTTAAGACAATTGAATCATGCTGAAAAACTTCTATGGATGGTATGTGGAGACTTCAACGAAATTCTATGGGTTTGAGAAAAAAGTGGTTTACTTCGTAAGGAAAGGAGAATGGAAGGTTTTAGAAAAGTGCTGGAAGATTGTAATTTATCAAAGTGATGGCATTCAGCATAGTAGAAAAATTAAGGAGGTCCTACATTTAAAGTTGGCGAAATTGTTAGAAGAAGACAAAAGTGACGACAATTTGGTAGAACTCATTGACACAAAAGTTGCACTTAACTTAGATATTGAAAAAGATGAGCTGTATTGGGAATAAAGGGCACGTATTAATTGGCTGAAATTAGGTGACAAGAATACTGCCTTTTTCCACAAGCAAGCAACACAGAGACGACAGAAGAATCTTATTAAAAAATTACAAATTAACTATAGTAGTGAAACAAAAGATTTAGAGGAAATGGAAGAAATAGCAAGATCATATTTTCAACATATGTTCTCGTCTAGAAGAATGGGAGATCATAATCACGTTTTAGAGGGAATTGATCGATGTGCCTTAGAAGAATTCTAAAACTCAAGGCACGCTATTCGAAGGAGGAGATACATGAGGCATTAAAAGAAATGGGCCCAACAAAGGTACCAGGAGAGGATGATTTTCCAGCACTGTTTTATCAAAAATGCTGGTCGATTATTAGGGAAGAAGTTTCATCTTATTGCCTTAACATACTAAACAAAGGTATGGATCTGATCCTAATTAATAAGACAAATATTGTGTTAATTTCGAAAATTGCGAATCCCTTAAATATCACTCAATTTCAACCTATTAGCTTGTGTAATGTGCTGTATAAACTGATTGCCAAAGTTATTGCTAATCATCTCCAAATTGTGATAACTAAATGTATTGATTCAGCACAAAGTGCTTTTGTGCCCAGATGGTTAATCTTTGATAACATGTTATTGGCCTACGAGCTCCTTCATACTTTAAAGCACAAAAGAGTAGGGGAAAACGGGTTTATGACAGTGAAGCTGGATATGAGCAAAGCGTATAATAGGGTCGAATGGAGTTTTATGGAAAAAGTAATGAAGAAAATGGGATTTGATTCAGATTGGGTTGACTCGCTGATGAAATACATCACTACAATGTCTTATTCGGTGGTTTTTAATGATTATAACGGCCACACTTTTCTTCCCTTCAGAGGTTTTCGACAGGGAATCCTCTGAGGCCATTTTTATTTTTGTTCTGTGGGGAAGGATTATCTAGTCTTATAAGGTCAGCATTAAAAGGAAAAATAGTTTGAGAAGTCAAGGCAAGCAGAAGCGGACCATATGTTTCACATTTATTATTTTCAAATGATTACATTCTGTTTGGGGAGGCTACAGAAAGAGGAGTAACCTCATTGAAGCAAATTCTTCATGAATATGAAACATGTTCAGGTCAAAATGTGAACTACTCAAAATCCATCATTTTCTTTCGCTCTACACATAAGAGGGGGAAAAAGAATGATCACCAGAATGCTCGGAGTTCGTAGTTCAACTAATCCAAAAAGGTATTTAGGTTTGTCGAATTTGGTTGGAAGGAGAAAGAAAGAGTCTTTTCAAAATTTAAAGGATAAATTCCGGGTGCGAATAGAAAATTGGAGCATTAAGCATATTTCTCAATGGGGGAAGGAGGTTTTTATTAAGGCCGTTTTGCAATCCATCCCAACTTATTCAATGGCTTGTTTTTTGCTTCTCAAGTCCCTATATGTCTAATTGGAAGGATTAATAGCAAAATTCTGGTGGCAAAAAAAAGGGGTAAGAAGGGCATTCACTGGTGTGCCTAGAAGGATATGTGTTCATTTAAAGAAAAGGGTGGTCTTGGATTTCGAAAACTTGACAAGTTTAATGTCGCGTTGCTAACTAAACAAGGTTGGCGTCTAATTACTTATCCGAATTCGTTGATTCGTTGTTAGCAAGAGTTTTAAAAGCTAAATATTATCCATTATCTGATTTTTTTAAATGCTCAATTAGGCAACCTACCTTCGCTTACCTAGAAGAGTGTCTGGTCAGCTAAGGGACTGTTGGCGAAAGGTCTGTGTTGGAGGATTGGTAAGGATGATCACATTTCCATCTGGTCCGATTTCTGGCTTCCGGAATATGAAACAAACGAGTTGTAGAATTAAAGAGGAAATACAAACATGGAGTTAGTATTGGAGTTGATTGATGAAGACAGTAGAACATGGAAAGCAGATATTCTGGTTAATACCTTTAGGGCTGAGATTGCAAAAAATATTATGCAGATCCCTTTGGCAAGATCAGTACATGATGATTTCCAAGTATGGGGAGGAGAAACACCAGGCACCTTTTCTGTTCGAAGCGCCTACAAACTATTACAGAAGTTTACTCGGATTCCTAGTGATGAAATTATACAGGCCGAAAACAAAAATTTCTATAGAAAATTATGGAATTTACATATCTCCTCGAAAATTAAAATTACAGTATGGAAGATCACTTGGAACTGTATCCCTACTTTTGCTAATCTTAAACTGAAGAGAGTGATTGTTGAAGCTAGGTGTCCCAGATGTAGACAAACAGAGGAAGATAGCAACCACGTTTTTCGACAGTGCCCTACAACGGAGGAAGTTTGGAGCCACTTAAGTTTTGCTTGGATACTTAATAATAATATTCAAAGTACATGGGAATGGCTCACATGGGTCTTTAATCAAGGGATAAATAAGCAGTGTCATCTATTCTGCTGTGGGCTCTGGCTTATCTGGTCAAACAGAAACCAGTTCCTTTATGAAAATAAAATCTCAAACAGCAGAGACATTTCAAGACAGATAATAAGTTATAATTCAGAATTGCATGGGTTAGAGGAAAAACTACGTATCTGTGAAATAGGAAGACTACGTATTTGTGAAATAGGAAGACTTCATAATCAAGATAATCGAAGGACAAACGTAATCATTCACTTCGATGCTGCTTTTGACCAGTTTTCTTCCAAATCCACCACAGGGCTGGTAGTTAGAGACAGGCAGGGGGAAATTTTGGCGTCAAAGTCGGTCCTTCACTTAAACGTCACCTCATCGTTCGCGGCGGAGGCTTATGTCGGATTACAAGCAGTAAGATTAGGGATTTCATTGGGCCTCCATGCATGTGGTATATTTGAAGATTCAAGGACCGTTAGCAAAAAAAGTCAGAGCACGGAAAGGGACAAATCGATTATAGGAGGGATTATAAGAGATATTCAAGATGCGAAGCCATTTTTTCAAGAAATAGACTTTCATTTTACCCTAAAAACAGAAAATGTTCTTGCGTATGTTATAGCAAAGGAAGCATTGAAGAAAGGTGTGGGTTATTACCTGGAGAACGGCATTTCTGAGCAGGTTCAACAGGAGATGGAGAGGATAAGGCAAAGATGTCCAGACTGATGATAGGATTTGGCCTTGGAAACGTATAGCAGAAGTCTAAAGATTTTCTGAAGATATGAATAGCTTCGCTTTTAATGGCTGTGACGATTCAGAGAAATGTCATTAAAGTGGTTCAGTTGTTTCTGTCGACCGAAGATATTTTAGGGTTTAAGTTTCCTGTTTTCTTTTATTTTGTTAGTTATATTAGTGGCCTGTGGTCCTTTTACTTCTTTTGGGTTTGTTTTCCTTTTATTTGGTTTATTTGTGGGGTTTTAGGGCCTGTTTGTTTGAGTTTTAGGCCCAGTGACAAGCAAACTTTTATTTTGTTTTCTTATTTTATAAATCCAGTCGAATTTTCTCAAAAAAAATAACAAAAACAAAAAAATTTCAAAATATGAAAAAAAAACAAAAACAAAAAATTTGAAAATTTGAAAAAAAATTGTTATAATTTGGTCCTATCCAAAATAGATAGTTACCTATCTATAACAATTTGTTACTTTATTTATTAATGTTTTTTTTTTTCAAAATCTAATATTTTAATATATCAAATGGTTTAGATTAAATTTTTTAAATATAAAAGCATTAATTAATTGTATAAAATTTCATCATTTAACAAATCTTAAGTAAACCTTAAATCCTAAACCATTTAATATATAACGTTTATCTATTATCTCTTAAATAGTTTAAACTATAATCATAATTTTAATATATTAAATTTAATATTATCTCTTTTACAATTATATAAGAAATTATTTAATATATAAATTAAAAAATACTAATTAATTAATCTAAACCCTAAATCCCTATCCCCTATCCTTTAAACCCTAAATCATAAAACATAAACCTTTAACCCCTAACACCTAAACCTTAAACCTCAACCCTTAAACTGTAATATCCTGAATTAGGGCTTAATCGGAATAGTGGTTTCGTGACCACAAATTCGAGATAGAAATAATTATTTTACAATGATTTTGATGTTTATGATATGATTGCATGATTGTGTGAAAATTTCGTGATGAAATTCTATGCCTAAAGTGCTTAAATTGAAAGTAGGGACTAAATCGAATAAGTTGCAAAACTTGCATTCTAGAAGTTTTTAGTATGAAATTGTTTTGGAATATTAATGAGGAGGTCTTTAATAGCAATTTGACCAATTTTAAGTTCATGGAAAAAATTAGGACATGGAAGGAATTTTTGGAAAGTTTAGTAGTAAGGGTATTTTGGTCATTTAGTTATTAAAATGAATTAAAAACAAAATTAAAAGCCAATTTTTGTCCATCTTCTTCATTAGGCCGAAATTTCAAGGGTTCTCCATAGCTAGGGTTTGTTTCAAGCTTCCAAGCTCCATAGTAAGTGATTCCAAGCCCCGTTTTTAATGTTCTTTACGTTTTTAGAATCCCGGAAGCTCGATTAAGCTTATGCTAGCAATAATTCAACCTAGGGTTTATATTTGGAAAAATACCCATAGGTGAAATTTGTGTATTTTGATGTTTTATGATAGAATATGGGGTTTTAAATTATGTTAGACAACTTGTGCTACTCGGTTTTTAGTGAAAACGAGTAAAAGGGCTTAATCGGCAAAAATACCTAATAGTCACAAGTATATGTTAGAGAGAGAATTTGATGTTGCCATAGAAGGGAAAAGTGATCAGCATGTTATAAAACATAAGAATAAGGAATAAAGTTTAATTCCCGAGCCTAGGGGCAAAAGTGTAATTATGTAAAAATTTAGGGGCAAAAGTGTAATTTTTAAAGTTCGTATTAAATGCTGTTTTGATAAATGTATGTATTAAATAAGATTAATTTGGCATTATAGATCAAGAGAAACGAGATTCAAGTCGCAATCGAGGAAAAGAAAAGATTATGGACTAAATTGCAAAATCTTTATATTTTGGTACCAAGGTAAGTTCATGTGTAAATAATGTAGCATAATTGTTATTTTTAAGTTATTGATGTTAATTATATGATACGCTGATTTTTAATCGTGAAATATTATGCTTTGTGGTTAATGTTGAGTAATATGCAAATTATGTTTACTACTTGATAAATATGAATTGCTACCGAGTATCGGTTCCGATATTCCATGGAAGACGGCAAATGTGAGATCGAGGGAAAAAGCCCGTTTGAACATTAGGAATAGATTAGGATACTAGTGACATGTCACTAGGATGGTTGAGCATCCGAACTCGTGGAGTTGAGTCCGAGTTCACTTATGGATGCGAATGTCCGAACTCGTTGAGTTGAGTCTGAGTTCGTGAGATGTAACTAGGCATCCGAACTCGTTGAGTTGAGTCCGAGTTCACTTATGGATGCGAACGCCCGAGCTCGTTGAGTTGAGTCCGAGTTCACTTAGGGGCGGGTTACATGATTTCTTGATTACATATGAGGCACTTATGTGCAAATTATCCGTGTATCCGAGTTGTATTCCGATGTGTTCAACGGATGAAATTTCTAGTGAAATGGAAGAACACTTAAGATGCAAGTGACGTTTTGGTAAGTGTTGTGAAATGGACACTTTGGACAGGTATGTTCTTAACCCTCGGGTTGAAAATAGATACAACAACGATAAGGTGGTAAGATGATGAATGATGTTTAGAAATGTGATTTATGTTTTGGTGATACCATGCTAAAGTTGTTTGGTATATTTGTATTGTTATATTACTTGTTATTTACACATGAACTTACTAAGCATTTATGCTTACTCCTTCCTCTTTATTTACTGTAGTTTTGAACAAGCCAGCTCGAGAATCGGGACGGGTCAAAGGTTCGATCACACTATCCAAAGGACTTTCATCTGGGTAAATGGCTTGTAAAACTTAAGTATGGCATGTATAGCAATATACTTATTTTGTGTAAATAATTTTATGATATGGCCATGTTTGGTTGAGAAAATGTTTGATATTGATAAGTCATGGTGATGGCTAATTTAGATCATGTTTGATATTATGGAAGTTTAATAGGTTATCTAGTTCATAAAAATTCATGGAAAGATGAAACTTGCCTTAAAACAGAATATTGCTGCAGCAATGATGTGAATTTGAAAAATCACTAAAAATAGTATAAATGGAACTAAATGATGAGTAAGTTATGAAATTGAATCTTAATGAGTCTATTTTCATATGGATTGAACAAAACAGGAATATAAATTATATTTTATGAGATATTTAAACTTTTGCGAAACAGGGTCAGAGTGATTTCTGGATCCCCTGTTCTGACTTTAAAAATTCATAATAAATTTTAATAAAATAATTAGAAGTTTTTATTTATATGTACAGATTCCTTATTGAGTGTAGTTTTAATAAAAACAAACCTTGTAGTCATTGAAATTCTGTATAGAGAGATATCTGATTCGTAATACACATATGTCAGAGCAGTCGAACCCTGAAACAGGGGAGACTTTAACTAATAAACTGTACTAATTGGCCCAACCAAAAATTCTAGAAAAAAATTAGTAAATATATATGAGTCTAGATTTAGGGAAAATTTACGGATCTTGATTTCAAGTTTCCTAACTCGAGATATGATTTTTCTTGTAACTGTGATGCGAGTAGCTAGAAAGCTGTGAATGTAGAAACAAATTATTTGAAGTTCTTAAATTGATAAATTATGTTCGGTAACCCCTCAAGCTCGACTCCGGTGATGGTCTCGGGCGTGGGGGCGTTACATAAACCATAAACCATAAACCATAAATCATAATCCCTAAACCCATAATCCATAAACCTTAAAATAGTAATTCATAAACCTTAAACCCTAAACAATATACCCTAAACCATAAACCTTAAACCTTAAACTAAAATGATAATTAATTCAATATTTTAAAATTAATATTATCTCTTTTACGATTATATAAGAAATTATTTAATATATAAATTAAAAAACAATAAGTCATATACCCAAAAAACTTTAAAATTATTTTAAATAATAGTATTTGAATTTTTTTCATTTTTAACAAATATTTTTCTATATTTTTACTTTCAAATTTCTTCTATGCGTTATTATTTTTTTGAAGAATTTAAATATTCAATTAAAAAAATTATATTTTAATTAATATAATTAAACCAATTAAATACTAAATAGACAAATAAAATGTTTTTTGGGGCGTTTTTTAAAAAGTGTCGCTAATGTCACTAAAGCACAACATAAAACAATGGCGTCTAATTGAATTTTTTGCACAGTTTTTCAAAAAGCGCCGCTAATGCTCGATCTATATCGGCGTTTTTTAAAAAGCGCCGCTAATGCCACTAAAGCTCAATGCTTAATTTTTCGTGGCGTTTTTCAAAAAGCACCGCTAATGGTTGACCTATAGCGGCGTTTTCAAAAAGCGCCGCTAATGCTCGACCTATAGCGACGTTTTTCAAAAAGCATCGTTAATGCTCAATCTGTAGCGGCGTTTTTCAAAAAGTGTCGCTAATGCCACTAAAGCTCGACAATGTTGTGCTTAATTTTTTTGTGGTATTTTTCAAAAAGCGTCGCTAGTGGTTGACTTATAGCGGCGTTTTTTAAAAAGCGCCGCTAATGCTCTATCTATAGCGGCATTTTTCAAAAAGCGCCACTAATGCTCGATCTAACGCCGCTAACACTCGATCTATAGTAGTGGCGTTTTTCAAAAAGCGCCGCTAATGCTCGATCTATAGCAGCGTTTTTTATCCAAACGCCGTTAAAAACGTCGCTAAAAACCTGTTTTGCTGTAGTGATAGTCAATCTCGTATTTATTACTCTCAAAGCAAACAGAGATTTTCTACTCAAAACATCTGCAACTACATTAGCTTTCCCCAAATGATAATCGATTACTAACTCATAGTTTTTTAGTAGCTCGAGCGATCTTTGTTGTCGCAAGTTCAGATCTTTCTGAGTCATAATATACTTTAAGCTTTTATGATCGGTAAAGATGTGGCATTTTTCACCGTACAAATGATGTCGCCAAATTTTCAATGCGAAAACAATAGCAACTAACTCCAAATCATGTGTTAGATAGTTCTTTTTATGCAACTTTAACTATCTAGAGGCATATGCTATAACTTTTCCTTCTTGTATCAATACACAACCCAAACCGTTCAATGATACGTCGTTGTAAATCACAAATTCTTTATCCGAATCAGGTTGAACCAACATTGGTGCCTCAGTTAACTATGCTTTCAACTGTTCGAAACTCTATTGACATTTCTTAGACCATTCAAATTGCACATCTTTTAGTAGCAATCTGGTCATAAGAGTAGCAATTATCAAGAATCGTTTTTCAAAACTTCGATAGTAGCCAACTAGTCCCATAAAACTTCTGACTTCGGATACATTTCTCAGTGGTTTCCAATCAACAACTGCTGAAATCTTGCTTGGATCAACTCGTATACCTTCAGCTGAAACAATGTGCCCCAAAAATCCGACTTCTCTAAGCCAAAACTCACATTTACTGAATTCAGCATATTGTTGCTAATCTCTCAAGGTTTGAAGCACAATTCTCAAATGTTTGGCATGGTTAGACTTAACATGTGAATAGATCGGAATGTCGTTAATGAACACAATAATGAATCTGTCTAAATATGGTCGAAAAATTTAATTCATCAAATCCATAAAAACGGTAGGAGCATTAGTTAGTCCAAAAGGCATAATAAGGAATTCATAATGTATGTACTTCTTTCTAACTGCAATTTTCGGCACGTCTGAGTCTTTAACTCTCAACTGATAATAACTCGATCTCAAATCAATCTTCAAAAACACTGTTGCTCTTTTCAACTGATCAAACAAATGATCTATTCTCGGTAAGGATACTTGTTTTTTTATCGTAACCTGGTTGAGCTGTCAATAGTAAATACACATTCTCATTAACCCGTCTTTCTTCTTTACAAACAATACTGGCGCACCCCAGGGTGAAAAACTAGGTCATGCAAAACCTCTATCCGTTAACTCTTGCAACTGCAATTTCAACTCTTTCAATTCTATCGGAGCCATTATGTACGGAGCTATAGATATTGGTGATGTTCCCGGTACCCGTTCAATAGCAAACTCAACCTCTCTGACCAGTGGCAACCTAGACAATTCTTCTGGAAATACATCCGAATATTCACAAACTACAAGCACCGATTCAATCTTCATTTCAGACACTTTGGTATCTAAAACATATGCTAGATACGCATCACAACCTTTTCTTACATATCTCTAAGTTGACATAGACGAAATCACAACAGGCAATCCACTAGGCTCGTCTGATTCAATTCGAAGGATTTCACTATTTTGACATTTCAATTCAATAATCTTTCGTCTACAATTCACAACGGCATCATGCAGAGTCAACCAATCTATTCCCAGAATCACATCGAACTCATCAAACGGTAAAAGCATCAAGTCAGCCGAAAAAAATAACCACAAGTTATTAAAGAACAGTTCTTGCAAACTTTATCAACTAGAACATACTTGCCTAAGGGGTTCGATACTTTAATCACAAACTCAGTAAATTCAACAGGCAATTTCCTACTAGACACTAAATTCTCACAAACATACGAATGTGTCGATCCAGCATCAATTAAAGTAATCACATTAGTGTCGTAAAGAGAGAATGTACCGGTAATAACATCAGGTGAAGACGTTTTTTCGAAAGCGCAAATAGCTTAAGCTTTAGCTAGTGCCCTAGCCTCATATCTCACCGTTGAATCCCTAGTCACACATTTTCCACTAGACACATTCCCCATATTTATCTGTGGTCTCCCTTTCGTAGTCATATTTCTCAGTCTTGCATTCTGAAATTTATCTTTCTCAGATAACTTTAGGCAATCTCGAATAAAATGATCTAGCGAGCCACATTTGAAATAAGCTTTATTACTCTTATTCCAGCACTCTCCAAAATGTCTTCTCCCATATTGTTGACAGTCGAGTTTGTTGTTTGTCACACTGCCAACGCTCGAGACGGAAGTAGCTTGAGCTTTAGAACTCACATGTTGATTTCCACGATCTCTATTCTGGTATCCCACTGATGTATTCAATCGAGTATACGAATCTCGGGATTTCTTTGATGAAGAATGATAAGGTTTATTCATCGGTCTTTTTCTCGAATCTCTAGCCTCTGAATCAGCTTTCCTCTTTTCTTGGCTAAAGTCTTCGACTTTGCAAGCTCGGTCAACTAACACAACAAATTCTTTCAAATCTAAAATTCAGACCAGAAGTTTAATATCCTCATTCATCCCGTTAACAAACCGTTTGCACATGATTTCTTCAGTAGAAACATACTCCCGACCATACTTGCTCAACCGTACAAATTTTCTTTCATACTCAATTACAGTCATGCGGCCCTATTCCAGTTCTAAAAACTCTTTATGCTTTTGATCTAAAAACCATTGACTTATGTATTTCTTCCGGAACTCAGTCTGAAAAAACTTTCCTAGGTGACTCACTCTCTCGGCACCACTGATATTAATGTATTCCACCACTGATACGCAGTATCCCTTAGAAGTGACACAGCACCTTTAACACATTCTGCCGGCGTACAAGACAAAAACTCGAATTGTATTCTCAAGCCAAAACTCGGCTCTCTCAGGATCATCATCAACTGTAGCTCTAAACTCTTCAGCCCGTACTTTCAAATTTTATTAACAAGTGGTCTACTCATACATAAAGGTTCCAAACCTTGAGGAGCTACAGGAACCGATTGGGGAGTAGGAGGGGGTGGAGGTTGTTGAGCAGCCGAATTTGTTCGGACATACTCAGTGAACCATTCGTTCATCATTTGGAAGAAGGCTTCTTTAGCCTCTCCTCCTTGGCTACCCGATACTAGTCTAGATCTAGATGACGCTGTCCCTTGAATGGGAGCTAGCACATTACTTTCAACCTCATCAGCTACAATTCGATTGGGATCCATTTACTAAATGAAAACACATTTTAAATGTCAGGAGTCATCACACTATCACAATTTATATATGGCATATATAGCTAGACTCACACGCACGCACTACGTTAGTCCTAAAATCGACTAAACCGTAGCTCTGATGCCAATAAATGTAACACATCTAGTTTTATTCTTGATGATTTAATATGTCAGATCCTGGTTTATGATTCTAAGTTTTGCATTAAAGTTTTATGATTCTAATAGTTCATTTATTAAGATAAATTTCATCGTTCAAACAATGTTTGAGATTTTTAATTCAACTATTTAAAGGTGAAATTAGATATTAGTTTTCCGTTAATGATTGTAATCACCAAACTTTACCTTTTTCGGATATCGTTGACGTTGGTTAGTATGAAGGAAACATATATTTCCCCTTGTGGAACCATCCCTGTTAAAAGCGCAGCTACAAGTTCAATATCTAAATGGCATTGCTGGATGTTCTACCCAGAACTATCAAATTCTAAGGAAGCAACTTATATTTAAGGCTCCCTTCAAGGCTGATGAAGAGCAGTGAATCCGATAATTTTAGAGTAACTATCTCAACACTGCCGCAAAACACAAAAAATCTCAAAGGCAAGATTTACGCTCGAACTTTAAAACCGAACAAAAAGCCTCTCCTTTAATCCAAGACCCTAAACCACCTGGACCTCGGGAATCGAATGGGCTTTGGAACGACCCACTAGTAATGTTGTTTTACATTTTTCTTTTACTCAGTTAATTTGTTAAATCTGTTATGACGTTAGCTGCATGTTGCTTTTATATGTCTGATTGGAAAATATCAGCAGAGTATGAATTTAACAGTTAAAAATTTCTCTCTTCAATTTTCTCCTCATCTGTTCTTTTGCAATTTTCTTCCTTTATTTCATTGCTTCATCTAGTTCATTACAAATTTGTTAGATTATTCCCACCATAATATTTAACATAAGTTCATTTTTATAAAATGTAGATTATTAATTGAGTTCATCACCATTATTTAAATCTATATCATTAAAATTATTATCAAGATCTCTTTTTTTTCAAATAATTTTTGAAATATAAATCATCCTAAATCCACTTATAAACGAAACTATGAAATATATAACATACTAGTATGATCCCACACTGTATTTTTAACTATATTAAGGTGATGTTAATACGAGAAATATTCTTTTAGAATAACAAATATTCTCTTAACCACATTTGAAAACATTTTGTATTTGCATAATTAACATCACGCATATAAATTTGAGTTAACAATGCAAATAGTTTCTAGCTTTAATCATAAAAACTTACATAAACTTAATTTAAAAAAAAAAATTATACAAGTTACAACTATTTTTTCATATGTAAATTAAATAAAAATAATATAAAATTTATAAAATATAACATTTATAAAAACTTTCCAATTAATTTCATAATATTTCTTATAAATTATATATTTTTAATAATTTTAGAAAAAGATTTACAAATAAGTTATGATGAACTATAACATTTTTTTTAAAAATTTATATATTATTTTTATAATATACAACATAGACCTATAGATAAATTATGTCCATAAACTTTATTATAAATAAAAATGTTATAAGACATTTTTAACATATAAATTATTTTTTATAATTTTATAAAATACATAATTTTTTTTAAAATTTATAATATAAATAAATACTTAGCTATAAGCATCCCTAACACTCTATATTCATAGAATCTAAATTTATATAAAAAAGATTTTTTTAAAATAAATTTTATTATAATTTCTTGCCTAATTACTCCAATGAGACTTAACAATTATCCAAATATGCCACCCTTTTTAAAATTACAAACAATTACACCCAAACTCAATTATTAAATAAACTTTCATAACTTTCAAAACATTACTTAAGGAGGGTTGCAAAGATATAAGCTAGGAAAAATATTTTTGTAACATATCAGCTATGACAGTTGTGAAGAGGATGAAGAGTGCATTTCCAGGATCCAGAATCTGAAGCCTTGTAATGGCAGTATTGGATTATACATTCTACTTTTAAAAAGAAATGAAGGCCTATTCTCATTTCATAATCGAATCTAGATTGCAATTAAGTGATGCAAATTTCATGTTTTTTTTAAATATCCAACACAAGTAAAAGAATGCTATCCGAATCAGTACTCCAAACTCTCAAAACAAAACTGAAGAGAAAATTTAACAAATCTAAAAACTCAATACTTGCTTTGAAGCACAACCGCAGGGCAACTCACTTCTTTTTCTCCCCACCTCCAGCTGACCTGCAAACACACAACAAATGCATCAGCATATAAAGCCTTGGTCCAAATACAAATATTGATGAAAATAGTTACATGTTTTTATCCTATCATCATTAGCCTAAGTTACCTCATCTTGCGGAGAACGCTAGACATCTCCTCACGCTTCTTCTTGGCCCGCTTGTGAGTGCCTAGCTTTCTCTTTGCCACCTTCAAAGCACGCTTATCTTTCCCAACTTTGAGAAGTTCAGTTATCCTCTTCTCATATGGAGCGAAACCAGCAACCTCCCGAATTAGGCTCCTCACAAAGTGGACTCTCTTGCTGGTTTTCTGGAGCAAAAATAAAAATAAAAACGCCATAAAACATATATCAATGATACAGAGTACGTCATTAAGACAAAGTGGAGATAGATTGATATAAAAAACAAGAACATGCAGATATACAACGGGTTCAAAAGAAAAAGAAGCCACACCTAAAGTAGCTTGAAAAGACTTCATTAAAGGTTTTAAAGGCGCATAGAATTGAGACTGCAACTTTATCAAAAGCTGTTATAATAGAAGCTTACCCCCTTTCTATTAGAAGGGCGGGAAGCCAATTCCTTCTTGGTAACAACATGTCCTTTGTTTAAGCCCACAGAAAGGCCAGTTTTAGGTTGACTTGGAGCCATCACCTGAGAGAATCATCACACATCACGACAAATCAGAAATGAAATCAGTCTAAGAAAGGCAAGTTAATTCTGTAATTCATGATAGAGATCCCAAACAAAGAGGTAGAGGAAAGTAAAGAACACATGCATTCCAAATTTACCAAACAATCAAGGAGAAGATTTATTTGTTTTTAAATGATGAAAAATGAAAGGGATGTTACAAAAATCAGCATATTCTGGTAAATCAGAATGCCAAAACCTAAAAAGAACACCCATAAGCATCAAGCAATACATCATAAATCAAAATTGTAGAAAATCACTCATGTCAAAGCTACCAGCACAAATAAAGACATCAGTTCCCTAGCTGTTTCATCAACAGTGATTAGTTAGAATATTTACAGGCTTAGTTATAAGAAAATAAGGATTAGGACCAAAAGAAAAGTACCCTGAGTAGTCCGGACCTAGCAATCTATAGGCTTTCAAGATATTTCAACATAGGCAAATGGTTGGGAATTTGGGATCCCATAGCACATTTCTCAATTTCAAGAGTTTTAACCCTCCAACAGGATCATTTTAAAACTGCATAAAACTTGAAAAGCTAAACAAAATATAAAACAAACCAAATTATCTACTCAGTTTGAGAAATGATAACATCATTTGGCACTCAATGTTAATCAGATATGACAGATTCCACTAAGTATATCAACTTGGATCCTAGGATAAATTAATGCAGACATTTCCAGTACAATGGCAGGAGGCTAAAAAGGATCAAACCAGATGGTTGAAATTCAGCACCATCTTAAAAGTATGTCTCAATCAAATTTCTCAGTTTCACAGACTAGTAACTGCGTAGTACTAGTAGGGACAAATACTTTCTCAAAAACAAACTCGAGTGAAGTTTCAACTTAGTTTCAGAGAAAAAAAAAAAGAAGACTTGGAATATGAGCTTCAGATTTTAATCTTGGAACCAGTGAAAATGTGTTAACCAAATCATTCAGGAAAACAATGCCTAAAATTTTCAAATCCCAGAACGTCTAATCACTTATTGTTCGTTTTATCGAAACCAAAAAAGGAACAGAGCCCCAACTTCATGCTATTTACATACGTTATAAATTTCAACATCAAACAAGATCAGGGAAAGAAGGAAATAACACATTTCCTACACAAACAAAATAAAACATAGGCAGCGGATGTAGCAGTTTCAGCGTATTTTCTCACCTACCGAACAGCCCTAACAGAAAATCACCTAAAAGAACTCGAAGCTGCAAAAAATAGAAAAACAGGCATTAGCTTCTGAAACTCGGTAAAGATCTTAAGTTTCAATTTAGGCTTAGAACAAAGAAGGGCGGCCAACCTTCCCGACCGTGCCAGGGGAAAATAGATAGGGTTCTGCATGATATGCTTATTTATAGGTGGTAAATCGGGTCGAGGCTTTTTTGGGTCCATTAACCCTATCGTTAAAAACTTAACTTAATTGGGTCCACGTTGAACCCAAAGTTAAAGAAGAAAGAGGTTTCCAATTATTAGGCTCATGACCTGAAGACCCAAAAGACCAATAAGCAGACCGGTCTAATTTTTTAGGCTCTCTGTTTCAAATTCTGCATTTTCTTTCTTATAATCCACGATTTTCATTAAAGTTACCAATAAAGTTACCATATAGAGAATATATGAAAACTTTGAGTTTTGGGTTAGTTTTTTTAATTTTAAAATATTTTTTTAAATTATGTTTAAAGTGACTCCTAATTTTTAAATTAAATTTTAAATAGGATTTTTTTTACCATTAATAATAATATTTAAAATAATAAAAAATTTTAAACATCATATATTCAATCATAATTAAAATTTAAAACTAAAATCTCTAACATATAATTGCATGCAACATTAAGGTATAACATCTTTTTTTTTTAAATAACTTATATAAATAATAAGTTGGTGCTTCGCATTGATAAAGAAAACTAATTAACATATAATATCATATACTCATTCTGCATCAAATATTGTACCTCTAAAGAACTCGAGTCTTCCTTTATGGAGTATAATGTGACTTAACATTGTCTGATGTAACTATGACTGCACAGATGAACACAGAGGCCGCTCGAGTGAGTCCATCGGTTTATCAATGCCGTTATGTTGTTCAAAACTGGATAGGATTCATAGGTGTCTGTTCACAGCTGGTTGGGTTGGGTTGAAGGTTTGGACTTTTGGGGTAGTTCATGATTCAATTCATTGGTTTTGCAGGAAGAAATTTGGATGCAATGCTAATTGTAAACACAAAAAGGTGTTTATGTAAAAGAACATTGAACATCACACAATCAGCAGTAGTGGAAAAGGGTTATTTGATAGCCCCACATGGTTTGACAGAGGATAGTGGATAGCCAGTTCCAGGACGCACAATTCTGGTGTGCAGAGGAAAGGAGTGTGCCCTCAAATTGGGAAGGAATCCCTTGCCTCATAAAAAATACATCACTCTCCTAATAATAATAAAACTCACAAGCCAGCAATGGCTATCAACTCTAGAGTTTTTCATCTTCTGAACTAAACTTTCTCAAATTACTTCAGTTTTCACAAATTAAAACATGAGAAAATAAAGTCTACCGTCTTTTCATACACAACTAGAGTTTCTCAGATTACTTTCAACTACCATTTTCACAAATTTTGAAATTATGGACTAAAACAAGCTAAAAGGAAGTGATTCTGACCCACTAATTCATTTCAAATATAAAAAGAAGCTTGAGATACCCGGAATTCCATTCAAACATCACTCAATGAACCACTCCTTACTATGAAACGCCTCAAGGGTTTTGTTGGAGAAGAAGTTGAGGAAGATGATCTGAAAGCTTCAACCTTATCCTTGCATTTGGTGTTGTCTCCTTTATTCTCTTCCAAACACTTCTCCATGGCCTCAGAATTGGCTTGCGACAATCTCTTCTTCTCTGTCACATTCACACCACCACTCGCCGCATTCACCTCTTTCTCTTTATCCATTGCCTCAATAAATTTCACAAACTCAACTAAAACCCACAAATAATTTCCATGAGAAATTAAACAAGGCAAAAGACGATAAAAGAAAAGAGATACTGGGTTTCATTGTTTCAATAGTTTGGTTAGGATAGAAAAAGCATGTTTTCGAGAGGAAACAAAAATCAAAAAGAGAGAAGATATAGTTAGCAAGATAAAAAAACATGGTTTCGTCTGATATTAACTAAAAAACTAATGAGAAATACATCTAAAGCAATAAGAACATAAGGGTAAAAATGAAAAAGTGGGAACTTTGAACTTACTCAGATAAAGCTAAATGATGGGAGTAGTGAAGTTTTGCAGATGAAGAGAGCGTTGGAGCAAAGCTTTGTTTTAAAGAGAGATGGAGCAAGAATTAGGACTTACAGAGAAAGGTGTTGGAATATTTTCTTGAAATAGTCGTTATATAAAACACACATAGATATTTCATATTTAGTCGGAGCAATACTCGTTATATTATCTTGGTTAAATTCTGCTGTTAGTCCTGTGCTTTGTAAAATTTATGAATTTGATTTTTATATTTTAATTTAGTATTTTTAGTCCTTGTACATTTAAAACTGAATTTAATTGTTACTTTTTAAATTAGCATTAAAGTTTTAAATTTTAAAAAATACAGAAACTAAAACTAATTAAATTAAAATATAAATATTAATTATTTTAATTCTAGTTAAATAAAAATTAAAAATAAAATTTTAATAAATAGAAAAAGGAGATTATAAATTAATTTAAAAATGTATTAAAAAATTATAAATGTAATTAAAAAGAAAGAAAAGGAAGACATGACTTTGTAATTGTGGTATGTATATAATTCCCATAAACTGAAATGAAAATTGTGCTCTCAAATGGGGTTAAGTAGATGCAGATAGGGTCAATAGGATAGTTTGGAAAAAAAAATGTAATAATATTTATTTAAGTCTTTACCTACCAGTTTAGCATTTGGATTGTGTGAATCATAAAATAATGTTAATGTACGTGAATGTGTGTGTTAGTGGGTCGAGAAATTAGTCGGGATCAAAGATATTATAATATACTCTAATAAATTTAAAATATCATATTATATATTATATTAGGAATTAATTGTGTTTAAAATTTAAATTTAATACAAAATATAAATATTTCTATCATATTTGAGATTATCTAATTTTAAACTATTTTAGAAATATAAATATACAAATATTTATTTGATTTTGGTACGCGAGTACGAGAATTGGGATGTTTGGTTAATGAAAACTTAAATGGCAGACTCTCTTGCGTGTTAAACTAACAAAGATAAAACCAAACTTAAAGAAAACAATATGAACAAGAAGAATATATTTCATTACTCATCTTTGAACAGTAAGGGTACACGCTACTATATACTAGTATAAGCATGCAAGCCATGCAAACCAGCTATCTAACGACTAACAGACAATCTGTTATTAACAGAATAACTACTAACAGATTCTATTAGTTAGACAATCTGTTATTAACAGAATAGCTACTAACAGATTCTATTAGTTATGCTAACATTCTCCTGGTTTTCTGCATTTTGTTCTTTTAAATCAACATCAGTACTGAACAAGACTTGGAGGGCACTTCGAAACGTAACAAATGCCTTGGGTGTAATGGGCTTGGTGAAAAAATCAGCAACCTGTTTTTCAGAATGAACAAAATTGACTTGCAGTGTTCCATCAAGAACTTTCTCACGAACAAAATGATTATCAATCTCCACATGTTTCACCTTGGCATGATGTGTGGGATTTGCTGCCATTGACACGGTAGAGGTATTGTCGCACCAAACCACTGGAGAATGACAAAGAGGCATGCCAAGTTTATCGAGCAACTGTTTGACCCATAGTAGCTCAGAGATACAATTAGCAAGGCTGCGATATTCAGCTTTAGAGGAGGATCTGGACACAACTGATTGTTTTTTGAAGCACCAAGCAATAGGACTTGGTCCTAAGTAAACAACATACTTCGAGGTGGAACGACGATCTTCAATAGTGGAAGCCCAATCAGCATCAGAATAGCAAACTAATTCAAACTGACCATTGTACAGAAACAACCCATGATCTATAGTGCCAGTAAGATATCTCAGCACTCGTTTAATAGCTTTCCAATGGTTAACACGTGGAGAATTCATAAACTGATAAGCTTATTAACACAAAATGCCAAGTCAGTGCATGTAATGCAAACATATTGAAGCATACCAACAATACCACGATACAGATGGCTGTCAGCAAATAGTGAACTATCATCAGTAGCAACCAACTTGGGAGTGCCCACCATGGGCATTGGTGTAGCTGAGGCACCTTTCATTCCAACTTTGTGAAGTATCTCAGTGACATATTTCCTCTAACTCAAGAACAACCCTTGAGATGTACGGCGAACAGCTATACCCAAGAAAAATTTGAGTTGCCCCATGTCTTTGAGTGCAAACTTGAGATGAAGTCGATGCACTATATCGTCAATGTCCTTGCTAGAACTGCCTATAATCACAGTATCATCAACATATGCCATAAGAAGTAAATAACTTCTTGAAGTAGATCGAATAAACAATGAAGGGTCGGCTTTTGAGGCATGAAAGCTAAGATAACCAACCAAATACTGCTTTAGTGTTTGAAACCATGCCCAAGGAGCTTGCCTTAAGCCATAGAGAGCTTTGTTTAGCTTACAGACCAACTTCTGACCATATGGACCAGTCTCTTCAAACCCCGGTGGATGTGTCATATATAACTCTTCAGTCAATTCCTGTAACATCCCCTACCCGTATTCCGAGCCTAGAATAGGGTACGAGGCATTACCGAACTTAATATGATCAATCATATAAAAATTAGCCATAAAATTTCTTCTAAATTAAAAACTTTCATACATATGTTTAACGTCCCTTATATGGGCCTATGGGGCCCAAAACATACATTTAGGGTGGTTTAGGACCAAACCGTAAACATATGAAACTTTTGTAACACTTAAAAAAAATTTCACACTTTGGAGAGCCACACGCTCGTGTTTTCAACCCTTGTAACTCTCTGTTTATAACTTTATCACCCGTGTCAGTCGTACACTTCATATAAATAACAAGAAACGTGTATGGGCTCAATTCTCATTAAATTTCTCATAGATATATACAATTTCACGTTATGTAATCATACAACATATATCAACCATATCAAAATATCTCTGTAATCTAAATATATTTTCATAACAACTTATCTTGATTTCATATTATTTCATATTTAAGCTTAAATAACCAAAGTATTTGAAATATCATCTTTATGCAAATAGTACACATGAGGTATATAATTCCATAATTATGAATAAACACATTTATCAAACACTTTCTATATTCATATATCAATGTCTCATGTCTCCATACATCAATAACCGTCATTTTCATGAATTCCGAGTTCAATTTCATGATTATTTATCTCGTGTTCAATTTATTCCATGTCAGAACTTTATTCATTAAAACATTTGAATTATCAATACATATGGACAGTACATTCAAGATGAACAATTGTATAATCACAAATGAATTCATTTATCAACCAAGTTCTATACTCGTATCTTATCAACTCGTACTTCCTTGTATCACATAATTCCATGTAACACTTACCAAACTTTGTCAAATTAGTGAACGTCTTACGGAATTGAGTACTTTGTTTTCTCGATGCCATAGTTCAACTATGGTATTACACATCTTCACATAATGATGCCATAGCCCAGCTATGGTCTTACACATATTCATATATTGATGCCATAGCCCAGCTATGGTCTTACACGAATCATATATCTCACTGATGCCATATCCCAAATATGGTCTTATACAGTAGCATATATCACACCGATGCCATATCTCAAATATGGTCTTATACGGAAATCACTTGTCACTTGTAGCCGAAGCTACCACTATTCACTGATCAGGTAGCCGGAGCTACCATTTTTCACTGATCAGGTAGTCGGAGCTACCAATTTTCACTGATCAGGTAGTCGGAGCTACCATTTTTCACTGATCAGGTAGCCGGAGCTACCAATTTTCATTGATCAGGTAGCCGGAGCTACCATTTTTCACTGATCAGGTAGCCGGAGCTACCACTTTTCACTGATCAGGTAGCCGGAGCTACCACTTTTCACTGATCAGGTAGCCGGAGCTACCACTTTTCACTTGTCATTTGTCCCTGATCAGATAGGTGTAGCAGAAGCTATCACTTATCACTTTCACTTGTCCTTGATCAGATAAGTGTAGCTGAAGCTACTACTTATCACTTTCATTTGTCCTTGATCAGATAAGTGTAGCCGAAGCTATCACTTATCACTTATTGCCATGGTCCAACCATGGTCTTTTCCTTCAATTCATCTTGTCACTGAACTGAAATGCTCAATTTGATCATTTATTCAATTTTCATGCTTTTACATTATTCACGATTTTATCATCAATACATATGAAATAACACATCATGAAATTCATAAAAATGAACAGATAATCATAAAATTTAGCCATATAAACTCACAAGTTCAATTTTTGTATTATAATGATAATCATAATTTCATAATAAATATTACAAATAAAACATTATATCATTTCTAATCCAACACTTATCGATTATTATCGGGCATGCGATCAATTTATACACGAGTCATTCATATATTTTTGTATATTTTCCTCCTCCTCCTCTCCATCCACATCCTTTGTATAAACAACACACTTGTAGGTAACATTATCCATAATTTTCATTATCTACTTATGTGAATATTCAAGTTGTCCATCTGTGTCATAATCACTAAATTATTTTTATCTTGAGCTACAGAACTCCAAATTAAGATCCATAAATTTTCCCAGAAACTAGACTCATATATCTTCTTACCATAAAAATTTCATAATTTTTGGTTGGGCCAATTAATACAGTTTATTCATTGAAGTCTCCCCTGTTCTGCTGTCTGAAGTTCCGACCCTTTTTCACTAAAAATTAATTATCTTCTTGTACAGGATTCGAATGATGTCCTTGTTTATTTATATTGAAAATAGACTCATTCAGGATTATAAAAATATAAATTTAAGCCTCTAATTATTTTTATCCAATTTTTTATGATTTTACAAAGTCAGAACAGGGGAACCCGAAATCATTCTGACCTTGTCTCACAAAATTTATCATACCTCATTATTTACAACTCCATTGCTTACATAATTTATTCTATAAGAAACTAGACTCAATAAGCTTTAATTTCATATTTTATTAATCCTCTAATTCTATTTCTACAATTTTTGGTGATTTTTCAAAGTTAGACTATTGCTGCTGTCCAAAACAGTTTTAGTGCAAAATGTTGATTTCCATTTTGCCCCAAATTTCACAATTCATACAATTCGGTCCTTACTCAAATAACCCCTCCATTAAGATAATTTTCTCAATTAATACTTTTCCTAGACATTATAAGTTATTTCATAATTATTTAAATTCAGAATTTCCATATAAAACTCTAACTTCAAACTCTTTTACAATTAGGTCCCAAACATTCACTTTCTATTCAATTCTTTCCATAAAATCAGCATATAAACAATTTAAAGCTCTAATTCCATGCCAAATAATCGTATACTTCCAGCACATATTCATAGAAACTTTCAATTTCTTTCATAGAATAAAAAACTAATGAATTCAACAAGTGGACCTAGTTGTAAAAGTCACAAAAACATAAAAATTTCAAGGAGAAGGCAATAATTAAACTTACATGAAGCTAGAGTATGAAAACCAGCATGAACTCTCCTCCATGGCTATTTTTCAGCTGATGAATATGAAGAGAAATGAAGAGAATTCTAGATATTCCAATTTAGTCCCATTTTTATTTAGCCAATTTTGGCAATTTTCCAATTTTGCCCTTATTTCATCCATTTCCTGATTTTTCTCAGCTATCGCCGCACAAAATATCTCCTTTAGGACTATTTTCACTTTAGGTCCTTCTTCATTTGACAATTGAGCTATTTAATCATTCTAGCAACTTTTACACCCTTTTCAATTTAGTCTTTTTTATTTAATTAACCACCCAAACGTCAAACTTTTCTGACTAAATTTTAATACTACCTCACCAACACTCCATAAGTATTTCAAAAAATATTTATGGCTCGATTTATGAAGTTGAGGTCTCGATACCTCATTCTCGACCCAATTTACCTAATTAATTCTTTTAAATCACCAAATTCACTAATTCAAAAATGCTTTTATATTCGCATTTGACTCATAGGTATTAATTTATTAAATTTTTAACTCACCCGTCGGATTTGGTGATCTCAAATCTCTATTCCCGATACCACTGAAAATTAGGCTGTTACAATTCCTCATTAAGAAAAGCATTATTGACATCTACTTGCCTTATTGACCACCCTTTCATGACTGCAATAGCAAGAACAGTCCGAATAGTTGCTGCTCGAACCATAGGGCTGAAGGTGTCTTGAAAATCAAGCCCAGCATGTTGTGAAAAACCCTTGGCGACCAAGCGAGCTTTATACTTATCCACAGAACCATCAGCCTTCTTTTTCACCTTAAATAACCATTTGCAACCAACTGCTCGTCGATTATCCGGTAGAGGACAGAGACTCCACGTGTGATTCTGAAGAAGTGCATGTAATTCATTATGCACAGTAGCTTTCCAAGATTCATTGGTCATAGCTTCATAAATGTCAGCAAGAACCGTTTCAGATACACTGGTCGCTGTGCTCATATATGCTTTAGGCTTAAAGATCCCTGCTTTGCTACGTGTAATCATAGGATGGGAATTATGAGGGACACACGGTGGTGATGAGAATGGTGAAGCAGAGAGGTTGGTGTTGGACGTATAAGGAATGGAGTTAACTGGAGAGCTTTGAGGAGACGGACACTCATTGGTCAAAGAGGGAACATGAGAGGTAGGTGAAATGACACATGGTGAAGTATTAGTGGAAGATGGAATTGGAGACAAGACAAATAACTTGGAACTAGTTTGTGGGATGGACATGGCAGGTACAGACTTGGAAGTGATGGCTTTAAATGAAAAGATATCTTCACTAAAGGTGACATGACGTGAGATATAAATATGGCTATTAGCATCTTGACAGCGGTACCCTTTATAGAGTGGGGAGTACCCTAAAAATGTATAAGGGGTTGACTGGAATTAAAGTTTATGAGTGTTATAGGGACGTAGGTTGGGAAAGCACATGCATCTAAAGGTATGTAGACATGAATAATCGGGTGATACTTGAAACAATTTTTCATAGGGTGAGATATTTTCAAGGAGATGGAAAGGTAACCTGTTTATCAAATAAACTGCAGTGCTAAAGGCATCATTCTAGAAGGTTAAGGGCATAGCAGCATGAGCCAACATGGAGAGACCAGTCTTAACGATTTGTCTGTGTTTGCGTTCCACTATGCCATTTTGTGCAGATGTATAGGGACAAGTAAGCCGATGTACGATTCCTTATAGAGACAGATATAATTTCAACACTTGAAATTCTCTTCCCCCATCTGTCTGCAAAGCTTTAAGCTTGCAACCAAGAGTTCTTTCAACTTGTCTATGGAACAGTAGAAAAACAGTAAGCGCTTCTAATTTTTTCTTCAAAAAATATACCCAAGTGTATCGCGTGAAAACATCCGTGAAAGCAACATAATAGCGAAAACCATTCGAAGAAACTGGTGCTGGACCCTAAACATCAGCAACTATTAATTGAAGGGGTGTAGTATACTCAGTGAAGGACTTCTGAAATGGTAGTTTATGTTCTTTGCCCAGATTTCATGCAACACAATGAGACAAATCTTTATTTGAAACAAGAGATGTATTACAGTTGACTAGAGCCTTTGTAAGTATAGATTTACAAGGATGACCTAGCCTAGCATGCCACACATCTAAAGAAACAGTCGAGCTTGTTGCAAAGCATTGAGCTAATCCAGAAGACAACACACTGGGGTACGAGCTATGTAAATGTAGTTTGTAGAAACCATTTTGAACAGCCCCTCGAAGGAGCACCTCCCTAGTCCTTAGATCACGCACTTGACACTGTGTAAGAAGAAACTCAAAGATCACATGATTGTCTTTGGTGAATTTGGATACAGACAAAAGATTCTTTGTTATACCAGGAAGAAATAGCAATGATCTCATGTATAATGGCCGTGTACGAGTGAGCAAAAAAGACTGACCAATAGATAAAATAGGAAGTGCAGTGCCATTACCAACATACACTTTACCTGGACCATTGTAGGAAGTGATTTCACCCATCGAAGAAGCCGAATGAGTAAGATGATGAGTAGCCCCAGAGTTTGGATACCAAGCATTATCATTGACTGTCTCAGGAGTTGCGATGAGAGCCTGAGGAGGTGTAGCCGTGGGAGGAGCCGGATAACAGTAGATGACGAATTTACAAGAAACAGGTTAGGCCAAGTAATAGTAGGTGGAAAATACCAACCTAATGGAGTAGTGGAAGCAGCATTGATAGATGGCACAGAGGACGGTACCCAAGGCACCATAGAGGAACCAATACCATACATACACAGATTTGCTTGTGGAGAAAGCGGAGGTTTGTAGCCTATACTTCTATAGGATGTATCAAACCGATAGTAGCAGCGGTCCACAAGATGTCCTTGTTTTCCATATAACTGACACTAAAATTGGGAGTTAGATGAACGAGCACGCCCACGACCCCGAGTGTTGGAGGAGGGGCGATAAGTCGGTGTAGGAGCATGAACATCTGAAGGTTGATGCGTCACCACATTAGCTGAACTAGGAACTTTAGAGACAAGATCTTGCTGGCGAGCTTCAGCATCAAGAAGCATTGTACTTACCCTCTAAACATTGTAAGGAGTTGACCTGGCTGTGATGATCGTAACAACAGACTCATATTCGGGTGGCAAGCCATTGAGTATAGCAGTGACATGCTCATGATCACTTATGACTTCTCCGCAACTTGCAAAATTAGCATAAAACCCTTTAATCTTGACCAAGAATTCTCTCATAGACAGGTTACCCTTGCGTTGAGAGTGCAAGGCACGTCTATAAAACATTAGCCTAAAAGTAGCTTTACTACCATATAAAGTAACAATGGCATTCCAGATTTGGGCACTAGTATCTATGCCAATAAGGTGAGGAAGAACAGTTGAACTTACAGAGGATAGAAGCCATGAAGCAAGTGCACTATCTTGCTGTTCAAACCGAACAAATTCAGGATTCTCACGAGGCATACCATCAGCATCTAGAAGTAACGAAGGAGGACGGACAGTACCAATGTCCAAGAACTGTTGAAGCTTATACGTCTTGATGGCCAAAAGAACTTGTTGACGCCATAGCAGGTAGTTAGTATCATCAAGAAGCACATTTATTTTCTTGGTAACAAAGAACCGTCTGTCAACAACTCCATCAGTAAGACTGGATGTCATCGCTGGTGTAGTAGATTGAGCGGCGGACGGGCTGGTAGGATGAGACATGGATAGACGAAGGAGAAAAAAAATTCCTGGGATCAATTGGCTCTTGATACCATGTTAAACTAACAAAGATAAAACCAAACTTAAAGAAAACAATATGAACAAGAAGAATATATTTCATTACTCATCTTTGAATAGTAAGGGTACACGCTACTATATACTAGTATAAGCATGCAAGCCATGCAAACTAGCTATCTAACGATAACAGACAATCTGTTATTAACAGAATAACTACTAACAGATTCTATTAGTTATGCTAACATTGCGTGTTGAAATATATCTTCTATGTTAAAACACTGGGTGATAACTGCTTTGACTAGATTCTATTTTTCTACTCTTTTTTTTATTTTACTGCAACAATATGTTGGCAGGGATGAAATTATAAATTCTTTTTAGGAAGCTTAAATTTAGTTATAATTTTTTCAGTAAAAGTATAATTACATCATTTTAATAGTTTATATTATTATAATTTTTAAAGTATTAAATTAAATTTTTATTATTTTTAGGGAGTCATTCAATTTAAAATTTTAAAGAGCTTAAATGAAAAATTTCTCATTTCAAAAGAGTGCCAACCCCCTAGTTATGCTTGGTGTGTTGATGTCTCTATTTGTATCACCTTTTGGTACTTGGATTTTAAAATTTTATTTATAAGTTACCAATTGAATCTTAATTTGATTAGTATCAGTATAGTTGTTAAGGAAGATATGTGTTCAAATACGCTAATGTGCATTATCTTTTTATTTAAGGGTTGAAGAGGGATCATGAGCAAATTTAAACATTGTATAAAAAACAGATATAATAAATTTATAATGAGATTAATATTAAAAAAAATTATTTATATGTTTAATGGTGGTTTGCTAAGGAATATATATATATATAATAAAACCCTGGAATATATAGGGTATATTTAAGAATGTTACTAAACCTCGTAAAACTCACTGTTTTGAAATGCTGAAAATGAGTGTGAATTTGGAACTAATAAAATATTAAACTAAGGATAACGAACGTATATACATAGCAATGATTGGATAAAGTTGAAGGCCATGTTGATGTGTATCACAATTGGTATTTTTCCAAATAGTAAAAAAATTAAACAACGTTTAATTAATTTAAAGGAATTAATATATTAATTTCTAATATCAACGTAATGATCTAATTTAAATTTAAGTTTGGGATTTTTTTTTATGAAACTTTAACAATAAATAATAATATAATTTAATGTGAAGGAAACTTACTGGATTAACAAAATAAAATATAGTTCTAGAGGATGGCTAGAGATTACCTGATCTCAAGAATTTTAAATATGAAATATTAATATAGTAAACGTTGTGAAGGAGATTTGATAGTTGAAATAATAGAAATAAAATCGTTGAAACCAGGAAGATTAATGTTGTATAAGATAAATATGGCATTGGTTGATATTAAAAACCATTAATAATGGTGGTATTAGTATGAAGGAGTAGAAAATAAACCTGGAAAAACAATGGGTTGAAATTCCAGTGAAAATAAATCTGGTAATCTCTGTATCATTGGAAACTATGGAAGAGTAGAAAATGAATGTTGGTGAAAGACAATAGACTGGAATTCCAGTGAAAGTGAATGCAAACAAGTTTGGAAGATAATATGGTAGAGCTTTTGTTGTTGATCCAAATTAAAAAAAGTGGGAATAGACAATAGAGTAATTTGCGTGATTTTTGAAAACTAAGATTACGCTAAGATTTTATTTTTTGGTTATGTTTAAAGTTGATTTAAATTATGAAAAAGATATATTTCTTTGATTTTTTTTTTGAAAAAAATAAAGATGTAAACTGTATTACATCAAACTACTAAGGAACCATAGTACCACTTGATGTTTCAGACTTTAAAATAGTTATGAGTTCTTCTTCAAGAATTTCATTAAGCACTTTGCACATCGTTTTTCAAAAAAAAAAAAAATTAACTATATAATTCGTAACTTTATTTTTCTCTAGTTACATATTTTAATCTTTATTCTGCAATATACTTTAGGACCTGGAGATTCCTCCTTTATAGAGAAATAAAATATTTTAATAATATGACCAACATTGTGCTAAATTTAATGGAAATAAAATCTAAAAGCTAATCAATATGAAAGGCAACATTTAAGGATGGCGGATTTTTAGTAGGTAAATTTTGAAAAATGCTATTGCCAAAAGAAAAAATTTTATCCTTATTAAAAAAGGTGAAATATAAAAACAAAATTTGTAACATTTTCAATGATTGATAAAAACAAAACAAAACAAAATAAAAGTTAATTTTAAAATTATGATAATTTATCATTGATTTCAATTAAGGAAAAAAAATGTAATATTAAAATAAGCTTAAATTAATTACAATATTATTTAAAAATGATATTTATTTATTTAAAAAATATTTAATATTTTTCATTTCAAAGTTTATTTACCAATTCCTACTTATAGTATGTATTTGTTTATTTACTTAAATATAATTAGTTATTTAAAATTAAAGTTAAATATTTTTAATTAATTAAAAGTATTAATATTATTTTAATAAAAATAATTAATACAAGATGTAATATTTTATATAAAAAGCTATCATATTACCTTACTATTTTAGTTTAACATTGTTAGAATAGGATTTGATGAAAAAAATTTAAATGCCCAACTATAAGAAAAATTTTTAAAAACTGTTTAACAAATTAATAACATTTTGTTAATATAATTATATATATAAGATAGAAAAATAAAGATATGGACACAAATAAAAGATAAAAGTTTATTGAATAAATTTATTAATGTAATTGAAAGGTAATTTAAAAGAAAACGCACAATAAGGGTGAGTTTAGATGGATGATGCGTTTATTTGAGGTTAGTGTAAAAATAGCGGTGGTAGTGAGATTAGATACTGTAGCAATACTGTAGTATAAGACAAAAAGTAAGCTAAACAAACCGTTCCGCACCCTACCGCCATCCAAACCCATCCTCAGTCATAAAACATAAGAACGTAATGTAACATAATTGTTAAATTGAAATATCCTAATCTCTTTCATAAGGTATAAATTATGTTTAGTATCATTTATAAGGTATAAGTTATGTTTAGTATCATTTATACACTTTTATGAACATTGTACGTATTCCTTGCAATAGAAACCGATAAGAGCTTTTGTGTTTACAATATTCATGCTCAATTTGGTTGTAATTATAACTTCCAATTCATAGTATAAGTTCCAAAAAGCTATTTCATTATTGTGAAAAAAACCCATTAATTGATGTATGTCAACATATAACTTTTCCAATGTAGGAGACAAAGTGTTCTTAAAGGTCTTGTCTTGGAAAAAGGTGCTTCAGTTTGGTCAGAAAAGAAAATTGAATTCAAGATTTATTAGACTATACGAGGTACTGGAACTTATTGGACAGGTAGTGTATCGATTAGCATTAGCTTCTGAGCTATCAGGAATTCATAATGTTTTCCATGTCTCTATGTCGAGGAAGTATAGATGTGATCCTTCGCATGTTATCACTCTTGAGGAAGTAGAAATTCAACTCGATTTGACATATGAGGAAGAGTCAGTGAAAATTTTAGGTCATGAGACAAAAGAGTTGAGGAACAAAAAAGTTTCATTAGTGAAAGTACTTTGGCGCAATCACAAGGTTGAAGATGTTACTTGGGAAAGTGAGTGAGCATGTTATGAGACGACAGTATCCCCAACTATTTGGTTCGAGTAATCTTTTAGGTTAAAATTTATGAGGGGAGAATCATAACAACCCCTTTTTATTATTGTATAACAGCACATTGAGGAATCCAATAGAAATCTAATATGAGAAAATTAAAATTTCAGATGGACTATGTTAATTTTAAATTATTGAAGAGCCTTTGAAAGGCAATTTTAGTTAATTTAACTGTTATTGGTTCAATCAAGTAAAGTACAAGGTTACGGGTAAAATGATAATTTTTCTATCGAAGGGTATTTTATACATTTAAAAATTATTAAGAATTAAATATTGAGCAATTTTAGACTTGTGGTGATGAGATGATATTGGAACCTTTTTAATCCAATTTTATTGCATAAATGACATTTTTGACACATCTTAACATGCCTTTGACTTGATGACCAATCCTATTGAGTTTTATATTAATAAAATAAGAAATAAAAGATGAAAGTATCATCTTTTTTTCCATATTCAGCCAGCTATCTTAGAGAGAAGCTTTTTCACCGCTTTCCACTATCTTCTTCCTATTTTTTCAATCTTTATCCATCTCTCTTCCAAATTTCCACCATTTCTCATCATATTTTTGTAATATATCTTCACCTTAAAACCGTTATTTGGTTAATCCTTTCATAATCTTCATCATCCAAGTACTTAGGATTTGAACCCTAGTGTGTTAGAATGAAGAAAGAAGGTAATCAAGGGTTGAGTTTTATAGTGTACATCTCATACATGTTTAATATCATGTTTATTGTAAACTTTTAAGTTGTTGAGCCATATTTATGTTCATTTAATAAATTTTGTGCTTATGTTTTCATGAAACTCAATTGAAGAATGAAAGGAAAGTGCTAGCAAGGGGAAGGAAAAGCTTGTTGATTGAGGTGGATTTAGGCTTCTCCAATTCTTTTGAACATTTTATAGTGCAGGAAGATATATAGAAAACATATGAAATCTTTTATTTAAAATTAATGTTGTTTATTCTTGATTTACTATCATTCTTGATTTACTATCATTGAATTGAATATATTATAGCATATAAATATTAATGATTATGAAAGTGTGGTTAATGGCAAGATAATAACTTTATAACTGATTTTGAAGCTAAGTCTCCTTATGGAGACATTTATAGGAACATGGATGTTGATTTGGAAGGTTAAAGTTATGAATGGAATCACTGTTCCGTATTGCAATGGCTATTGTCTCAGACATTATTTTAAATTTGTAAACTAGTTTGTAGATGCAAATACAAATATTTTGGAAGTATTGAAACAAGGCCTTAGTAGCTTAGTTAAGTGGCTAGGATACAATTGGCATGACAGTAAGGGACTCATGTTTTGTACTTCGGTACCCATGTTACTTGCACTTCAATGCTCTTATTCCTAGCATTTTGGTACAATAGTGATATGGTTCGACATTTGTGTTTTGGCACTCTTGTTAATATAATTTCAGATAATTTGTCCATAGTATCCTATCTTTGTTTTCTAAGCCCACTAAGGGCTAAAGCTAACTAGCTATGATATCTAATAATAACTTGATTTTAGCATGATAAATACAAATACTTGAATTGTTTTATGCAAATTCTTGTATGTGTTCTCATATTACTAATTGTTCTTTGTTTCTCTGAATTGTCATGTAACTGTCAATACATTAGTTCAAAGCATATTATATAATCTTGTACCTGACCTAAAATGATTTCAAAATTATATATTACTCTTTCTTAAACATTGAGAATTATTTTCAACAAATTCTATAAGGTTTTCAAATGGTGCTTTATTAAAATAAAATTTTGATAATGGTTTGGAAAGTGTTCTAGTAATACCTCTCAAAATTCGTTAGGATTCTTCTTTCAGCAAGCATCCACATGAAGCTTTTGATACATTAGGGACATTGTACCCTCCAAGTCAACATCCAAATAAATTGGCTATATGAGTACAAGTAACATACTAGTGCCTTGCCCATTATTGGTCCATTTCCAAATCATTTAGTCTCGCCCTATTCCCTCATTATGTGGCAAAATACTGGCTATAAGAGTACGAGTAACATGGCTTAACCACTGTGCTAAAGTTTGCTAATCCCATTTGCCAACATTGGTCACTATATCACATACAAGTGCTTCGCTGTTAATGCCCTTAGAACTTGATCTATAGAACCAAAGAGGGCCAAAGTTAGGGACCCAATTATTAATCCAAAATCTAACCCTTCGCCCATCACAAATCAACCATAGAGAGTTACCTCACACATTGTCCCATACCTTAACAATAGAATACCACGTAAATGGGCATCTTATACGATAAATGCTTTGCGGATGCTCCTCTTATATATTATACTTGGACTTGAGAACTTGGGCCCACACTGCTTCAGGCTTAATGATCAGTTGCATACCCAATTTTATCAATAAAGACATATTTTGTTCTTTTAGTTTACGAATACCCAGACCTCCATTTCAACAAGGTTGGCAACTATCATTCCAGTTCACAAATGCCATTTTCTTATGATTAGCCCTTATACCCTAAATGAAACCTCTAACAAGCTGTTCAATTTTGTTCTAACTTGTAGTTCAAATAAGTTTGAAAGAAAACAAAAACAACAAATAACACAATCACAACAATTAATTACAATAAAGATATACTAACAAACATTAAACTAAAAACAATATTCATAGGGTAAAAGTGCTATGGAGGTTCCTGTACTAGGAGTAAGATTGCATTTTTCCCTCTCTACTCAAGAAATGAGCAAATTAGTCTTTGTACGTTAGATTAAAGCACAAATTGACCTTTTTTTAAAAGTTTCATCCATTTTTACTGTTAAGTGCTAATGTGGTTGATAGATCAACTAAACAATGACACTTTGCATGCCACGTGTACCTCATACTGACATAGGATTCATTTAATAAAAATGAATGGAATTTTTTAACTAACTCTGAATGGATGGAAGTTTTTATGTGGAGGGACTAATTCAAGCAACCATACAATAATATGTCATTATAGAAATGAATGTACTTTTTAACAAAAAGACCAGTTTGCACTTTGATCTAACGTATAAAGACTCATTTGTTTATTTTTAAGTAGAGGAAAAAAATACAACCTGATTCTTAGTATAGAAGCCTCCATTATACTTTTACCTATTCATGGCAACACTATATTAAAAATATTGCATTTGTTATGAATATCTTATTAAGTGGATGTCCATCATGATCAAGATAAAGTTTTGGTGTACTTTAAATTCTAATAGTTATTAGAATTAGATCTCTACTTCTTTTATACTTCTTATGCCTATAAATAGAGACTCGGATGAAGCATTGTAATCATCCCTTTTGATTAATAAAGTGTATCCTCTATTGCTTTCATATTTTATTTGTTCTTTATTCTCCCCATCTTTCTTTATTTTATAACACATTATCAGCATGATGATTCTCTATTTTTTCAAAATCTTTCGAAGTCATCCCACAGACAAAATTCTTTTTCACCTTAAACTTTCACCCTTACAACTTCATATTCGAGATGTTGAAAAATTCAATCTCAGAATAAATTATGGTTCTCATTCTCAATATTTGATTTATTGTACAAGCATGGGTAAAGTATAGATTTGGTATGAAACTTTTATATTTCGTCCATATTTTCTTTTTCAATTAAGGTATGACTACTATTAATTTTTATTTGACATAAATTTGACATTATGATGGTATTTGATTTTAGCCTTTTTAGGTTAAAATTTTTTTATGTAAAAAACGTAATTATTGATTAGATATGTTTGCTATTAATATGGTACCTTTTTTTTCTATTTTTTTAAGTTTTTTTAATTAAGTTATATTATATGCATAATATTTTTATGTTTTAAATTTTTTTCTTGTTATTTATTCTTGAAATTTTATTAAAATTATGGTGGAAAGTGTTATTAACCTACCATTGTTGATTAAAAGGAAATTTGATAGGATCTATTTAGTCTTATTAACTTGCTAATATTGAATGATTGTATGATATCTCTCAAATTGAACTTATAAATATTTTATTAGAGCAAAATAAGATTTTATAACATATATGTGATATTGAAATTTGGTACAATGTGTATAAGATAATTTTCAAGCATCGTATATGAAAATTTTGATTATTTATTAAATGATTTTTACTATTAGATTGTAAATGTTTTTACGAAAGCAAAGTTGTTTTACTACTTCTAATAGTGCTCGTGACAATAGTTAAGGTGATAACGATGATGTTAAAGATCTTCAGGTATATTCTACTATATTTTATTTATTATATCATGTTTATTATAATTGGAGACTAATCATGACAACATGAATAGATAGATTTTGGTTTAAAATCTCACGCATGTTTGCGATGGTGATTATGAAATAAAGAATCTATTGGGATGTTTATAATCCGTCCTATTAGATTTGTTGCATTCCCTCAAGTGAATGTAAACATAAAGAAAATAAAAGATATACTCATGGACCACTAAAAGTGGGAACATATCAATAAATAATAGAATAATGAGAGTTATCAAGACAACTTTTCAAAGGGTAAAGATAACTTATGTTATCAATGTGATATGAAAGATTATTGGTCATATATGTGGTACATGCTTAAATATTTTATTTCTGTTAATATTCTTTGAGGAAGTATATGAGAATGTAGTAATAAATTCTATAATTATAGATAGAAAATATTTATCTTATTTGGTACTAAAGCAAACAAATATTATTCCAATATTTGATAGTACAAAATTAGTCGAAAGCTCTAGAAGAGCTAATATATTAATATCTTGTGATGGTTAATCTATTGGTTTTAAAAGATATTTATAATGGATCTTATATTGAGATTGTGAATGAGGAAAATATTATATTTCATATGAATCACTATTGTTATAAATATCTATTTTGAAATGATGAAAAAGAGAGTATTGTGTTATTAATTTATATTTATTTTATAATCTTTGTGATCTTTTTTAGTTGTCATCCCCATTAAGGGGTTGGAAACAGAATATTTGACTATGAAAGATCTATTTATGAGCAATAAAATATGATAATTCTATCTAAAACTCATTATGGTTGGATACACTTGAAGATGCAAATTTTTTTTTTAGATATTTGAAGATTTTGGCATATTCCCTAAAGCGAATATTGCATATAATTGTTTAGAAATTATATTTATTTTGTTTACTTAGTGACATTATAATATTCACATTGATTTAAATATTTCTAGTAGTAAATGTCACAATAGTACTTATATGTGGATACAAAGTAAAATGAATGATAGTAAAATTATTAATTTGTTACAATTTAGTACAATTGAAACACATGTTAAAGTAAACCAAAAGTTTACTGATACAAATATATTTACTACTTAGCGTGACCAGTTAGACCATCCTGGATCATATATGATTTTAAAATTAATTGAAAATTCATATAGACATTAATTAAAGAACTTGAAGATTCTTTAATTTAAAGAATTCTCATTTGTTGCTTGTAGTCAATGAAAATTGATTCTTAAAAACTCACTAGCTAAAGTTGAGATTTAATGTATTGCATTTCTGAAATGAATATGGGCTCATTTATCCACTATGTGGATGATTTTGGTAGATGCATCTACAAAATAATCACATGCATCTACAAAATAATCACATGCGTTATCAATTTGCAACATGTTGTTTGCAAGATTGCTTTTTTAAATAATTAATTTCAGATCATGCAATTAAGACAATTCATCTTGCTAATATTGATGAGTTTATATTTCAATATTTTATTGATTGAGTTGGAAAAACTTTTGTAAAAGCTTGCGCATAATGGTTTAGAGAAATTATTAATTAAACACCTCTGATTAATGTCTAAACCATTACTTATAAGAACTAAACTTTCTATTTCAACATGAGATTATATTGATTTACGTGTTGTACGCATCAAGCCAATAAGTTATAAATACTCCCAATTACAATTGCTTTTTGATCAAGAGCTAAATATTTCTCATCTTTGAATTTTTGTATGTGCATATATGTTCCAATTGCTTTACCGCAACCTACAAAGATGAGTGAATCCTCAAAGAAAGTTGAGAATATATATTAATTACAAGTTTCTTTGTATTATTAGATGTTTTGAATGCATTGGAGATTCAATCATGACATTATTTGTGATTATAATTTTGATTTGATAGTTTTCTCGACATTAGGGGGAGAGAAATAATAACTTATAATGAGTTAAGAGGAGAGTAATTTGAACCAGAAGCTCAACAATGATAACTCATTACAAGTTAACTATCAGATGTATTTACAAAATTAATGAGAATAATCAAATTAATATTTTAATTTGAACCAAAAGTCCCAATATGACAATCAATTAAAATAAATAATAGTTTGATCGGTTCCAAAGATAAAAATTCTTCTAAATGGTCATATAGTGAAGGTGGGTGTTCTAGAAGAGACTCAAGACATAACTAATAAGTAAAACGTCAGAAGAGATTCAGGTACCTGAAACTGGATTTTAAAATAATGAAAATAAGAGATCTCGATAAGTTACGTCAATTCGAGAAAATGTGGAACCGAATAATAAAAGTGGTCGACAATGATTTTGCATGCAATATTATTATTGAAATAATGAAATAAAAAGAGTATCTTGAATAAATCTATTGAGAAATATAGATATGGAATAAATTGATCAAAATAGAAGACGCAACTCAAGTACAATTAAATTCGTGGAGTTTTTGGACCAGTAGTCAAAATATCTAAAGGTATAAAGCCAATGAGGGTGCAAATAAAGTAGTTTTGCAAAAGCGGAATAAAAATATGAAATTTTTCACTAAGTACTGGTATTGATTATGAAAAGATATAATATTCTTTTGTGGTGGATGTAATAACCTTTAAATATTTTATTAAATTGACAATTCATAAAAGATTTAACTTGCGTCTAATGGTTGTTGTTACAACCTTTATAAATCACTATCTAGTAAAGTTTATATTAAAATCCTTGAAGGATTTAGAATGCTAAAAGCAAATTGAAATTCTTAGGAAACTATTCATTTATATGAATTGAAATAATTGAACATATGTGGTAAATTTGACTTAATCAATAGTAGTTGAAAAAGTATTATAAAATGATCCAAAATACATTTTTATATTTTTATAGAAGGATCGTGTTTAAAGTTTGCTATGATTATTATTGAAACTCCTGAAGAGATCAAAATATATTTCCCCAAAATTTCCCCTCACTCATGAGTTTTAAAAGAATGGTAATATAAATGCTTATCAAATACATTCAAACAGTCATTTGAAAAAATAGTGTTCAAGATTGAATACGTAGAATATGAGAAAATATATGATGTTTTCATGAGAGGAATAAATACGTGTTGCACTCTTTTTCCCTTAATCGTCCCATTAGGTTTTCCTGTTAAGATTTTTAATGATGCAACATATTATGCGTATTATAGATTGTGTACTCTTTTTTCTTCATTAAGTTTTTATCCCACAAGGTTTTTCCTAATAAGGTTTTAACGAGACACATTATATACCAATAAACATCTAATGGGGAGTGTTATGAATATCATATTAAGTGGATGTCCATCATGATCAAAATAAAATTTTGATGTACTTTAAATTTTAATAGTTATTAGAATTAGATCTTTATTTCTTTTATACTTCTTATGCCTATAAATAGAGACTTTGACGAAGCATTGTAATCAATCCTTTTTATCAATAAAGTACATCCTCTATATTTTCTTTGTTCTTTATTCTCTCAATCTCTCTTTATTTTATAACAACATTAATATTATTTTTTACAATAACTTTTCATTTGTCCATCATATAAATAGTTATAAGTCCATTTGGTTTATATATATTCAACTTATAAATCTATAATATATGTTGAGTTTATATATGATATATATTATTAATTTTGATTAATCATTAATTCGGTCAAATTTAACAATAATAAAAGACGAAAATTATAATATAAGAATTTTAGAGAGAATGTCAAATCAAAGGGGGTGAAATCAAGGTAATCAATTCTATTTTGGTATCGCGCTTATTGGTTGAGGCACTTCGTTCCGATAGTAAACCAAAACAAGAAACTCTATGTACCATCCTAGTGAAAATTTTGATCAGTACCGGTCGTACCGATGTGTATCAGTTGATTTTGTTTGTAACAACCAAAATATAGTGTATCGTCCAATAAAAAAACAAATTTTAAAATATAAACATAAATTCTTTATTGCTTATTTTGACTTTATAGAATTACGGATTGTCATATGCATTGTATGAGATGATTTTATTTTTTAATTCATATAATAATTTTTTTATTTATTTTTTGGTTAAGTAACGATGGATTACATTTGTGAAGTTTATTAAAGAATAATTTATTTAATTTATGAGCATTTTATATTTAATATTTATTTAATCTCATTATTTAATATTTATAATATTATATATAAAATATTTTAAAAAATAATCATTAATCTAAAACAATATACCAAAATAAATCGAGATGAATATATATCAATATCAATAAAAAAAAGGGGACGCTACCTTAGATGAAATCGGTCAGATTCCTAAGCAATTTGACCTGTTAATGGGTCCAAATATTGTGCCCTTAAGCTCAACTTCGGCCCTCTAGAGATTTTCCTTGTCATTTTCTTCTTGCTAGTAATTTCTAATTTTAAACATATTCTCTTGTTGGAGGTTTTTTATTTAATTTAACAATTATTATAATTATACGTGCCATAAAATAGAATTAAATCAACATAAAGTATAAATAAATAAAAAATCGAAATAAACCATACATAACAATTACATATAATAAAACTAAAGATTCGTTAAATAATTGCATATGCATAATGAAACTTGGACTTAATTACTCAAATTAAGACTCATTTAACAAACACACTTAAAAGTTACCAATAAAGTTTTAAATCTTAAATTGAGTCTCATCATATTTAGATTTTCTTATTCAAATTTATTTTATTGTAAATCCAACATATTTAAACAAATTATGTATTATAATAATTTCCTGTAATTTTAAAAAAAGTACACTTAAAATTCATTTTTCTTTAATTATTTTTAGAATTTATATTTGGTATAATAGTAAGATTCTTTTTTCATTTTACAAGTAATTTTAAGAATTTAAGAATCTAACACATTTTTTTAATATTTTATTATATTTTATAAAATACATGTCAATTTTTAAGTGGAAAACAAGGTTGTAGTGAAAATGTACCATTTTTTTTTTTGCCTTCAAACATAGCATAATTACAAAAGGTAGGAGAAGTAGTTAGCGTGCGACTCCGTACCTTCATTTATTTAATTTTATTATGCTTTGTTGATAGTGTAATAAATTAAATATTATAAAACTTGAAATCAGATTACAGTTGGGAAAGTTGGAAGAGTTAAATTATTCAATAATTGATGGCTGGCTGGTTAACATCGTCACTGTCACATAGAAATGAATCAAACAGAATATACTTCTATTTTATGGCATCAATCTTACTAAATATTAATTAAATTATTATAAAGTTACATGTCATCAAAATAATGAATTTGTAGGAAAAAAGACATCTTGTAGTTTGCACCAAAATTTGGACTGTTGCAACCTGTAAGGAACATCTAGTTTTTTATTTATCTATTTATTATTATATTTTTAATAATTTTATTATAAATTTTAAAATATAATATTTAAAAATATTTATAGTCCATTTTCAATTTATAAATAGGAAAATATATACTCGAACCTACGTTTTTTTGCATTGACAACAATATGTATAACAGTTAAACTAAAACTTAAAATAGTATTTATTAATAATTTTTAAATTATAATATTTTAAACGACACTGAAAATGATCGCTTAAAAACAGTAAACACATAAATAATTAATAATAATAATAATAATAATAATAATAGGAGAATACTGTTTGATTGACATTTGGATTTGGTTGATAAATACAAAACGGGGCTAGGTGCCAAATAATTTGCACGAATATTTTCAACACGCGGTTAAGGATTTTAGTTTTGTGCTCTTCACAAAAAAAAAGAAATTAAGGATGATAATGACTCTGTAAATTAAGGAATTATTTTTGGTCTCTTTAATGCCTTTCCAGCTTTACCACTATTATAATTGGTGCCTGACAGTTGTATTAATAAAATTTTTTTTTATATTATTTATATTCGTTTTATAGTCTATATTTGGAGTATGTAGTTGTTCCTCTTAATATTATTATATTTAAGATTTGAATTTATATCTTTTCCTCAAGAGTATAATGTGTCTCATTATTATAGTCAACTATTTGTAATGAATTTGGATGCATTATTTTCAATATATATTAAATAGTATTCATAAATTTTTATTTAATATTTAATTAAATTTAAGTTGTATTATTTGAATTAAATAGATTATTTTACGATATTTAAATATGTTAAATATTTGAATATAGCATGTTACAAAAATTTAAAATGTAAATATATAATGAATTTAGATATTAAAGTTTGAATAAATTATCTATAAAAATAATGTAAAGTTTGTAAATGAATATCCAAGAGTTAAAGATACTTGAATTATGTTGAGACTAATAATTGGAAAATATAAATTTGAATATTATTTAAATTTGTAATATTTAAAATTGTTAAGAGTTTATTTGGACAACACAATGTAATATGAATGAAAATGTAATTATTAGGGTAGTAATTACATTTTCTTGTAATTATAAAGAATTGTAATTCCTTAAACGTGTTTGATTGACAGTGTAATTACATCGTAATTCCCTGGGTCATGTTTACAAATTGTAATTACACAGTTTAATTACTATAAAAAAATATTAGTACCATAAAAAATTCTAATAGAATTTGCTCTCCATCTTTCTATTTATTCTTTTTTTATTTTCTTTCCCTCTTCTTTTCTTTACATCATATTTTCATCCTAATTGTTGATAATTATTTAGCTTTCCCGAATCAAATGATCGTTCTTTCTATCGGTTTAGAATTTTCATAAAAAAAATTCAACATTCTTGCCAAGAATTGATAATTACATCTCGTTTCCCATGTTTAGATCCCAAATTTTCGTAATATTTCTATCCAACACTAATCTTACATTAGATTAATCAATCTTTTATGGTTCTTGCCAAATCTTTTGTTAATATTGTCAAATATTGAAACCAACTGTTAATTCGAGTGTAAATGCCGTTTGAAGGATCAGATTTAGGTGAAACGAATCAGAATCGGGCGTGAGGAACGTCGATCAGACTCCCGATAAAAGGTGTGTGCTCTTTTGCAAGTGAATCGAGGCAAACCATGTGTAGGATTAGGGCCACACTACCTCCTACATGGGCATGTAGACCACACGATCATGTGCCTCTGAAAACCTTAGACTAGTTCGTGAACCACACGACCACAATTTGTTACACGGCCTGACCACATGACCATGTAACCCCTCCACACGGTCTATAGCATCCCACACGATTGTATGACCTCTATTTTGCAGTTTTGCCTAAAATTTTTTGAATTGTTTAGTCTAGTGTCAGTATAATCCCTAAATTATTTTTAGATATTTTATACACTCAATTGAGTCCATGGTGATATGAATATTCCGGAGCCTATGATTTGATTGACTGAATTATTACTGCTATATGCATGATATGTGAATAATACATGCATACTGACACTGTGTTTCTAATGAACTGATAATGTTATTCATACCATTGTGTTACTGTTTGCATGTTATAGATGCCTACTGCAACTATTAAACCAAATACATGCTAAGCATGTTTATTGCTACTGTATTGATCTATTATAAACATGATAAACGCTACTGTATCGACTTGTTATAAGCATGTTATTCACCGTACTAATCTATTATAAGCATGACAAATGCTACTCTATCGATTTGTTTTAAGCATTTTATTGCTACCGTATTGATCTATTATAAGCATGATAATTGCTACCGAATTGACTCGTTATAAGCATGTTATTGCTACCGTATTAATTTCTATTAAGAAGTATTTTAGATTTACTATTTGAAATTTCTTTTATTTTGGAAACTATATCACTTTATTTGAATTGTGGCATGAAACTTTGATTTTGAGTTTATTTAGCATGCATGGTATTTAATTTAAATTTAGGATCATGAAACATGGATTGAAAATTATTTATGCATAAAATTATTTTGATTTTACTTATTTGAAACTAAGTTGAATATCACTTTTCTGCCGCTAGATTATAAATTAATTTTGAGTAATGAATAAATTAGAAATTAACTACGATTAATTAAGTTTTCAAAAGAAATCACTATTACAAGGGAAATGTTAAACTTAATCAATTTTCGATAACTTGTGAGTTTTTCTGAGAATAGGCTATTTTTTTCTCAATAATAAACAAATGTTTTAAACAACCATTTTATAAAACTCCAATTGTACTAGGCCATTTCAGTAACCGATGTATTTTTCTGAATTCGGTTTTAACTTTTAGATCAGGTTAGAGAGATTACATATGAAGAATATTTTTCATGGTTCATATCACAAGTAATCCATTATTTGATAGATGATCATAAATGTTTTTTTTTAAATCGATGTGATTTGCAATGTGACCTACATGCAGGGGAAGTTTTCTCTTTTAGAGTTTGCAAACATATATACAAAATAATATAATGAAAAATACATATTTAAATGCATTGTATGCGAATTTTTATTTTTAATTTCTTTTTAAAATATTATATTTTTAATTATTGTAATTAGTGTAAATTATAGGTAAGAATATGGTAAGTTAATAAAATATAAAATAAATATTTAAAAATTAAAATAGGACATGAAATTAGATATTAAAGCTAATTTCTTATCTGATGAAATGCACGAGTTTGATTATATATGTCAAATAAAATATATTATGTTAATTAGAAAATTGTTACAAAGTTTGTAACCTTTTAGAAATATTATGATTGAGAAAGTAAAAATAATATAATCTAAAATTTTAATTTTTAGAATCTTGATAATTTGTATTATGATCAATTTTTTTATTATTTTGATTTTGATTTTAATTTTAAAATAAAATAATATAAATGTGATTGAAAATCGTATGCAAGTTCACTATTTATAGGGTAAATAACGTTAAGTTGTTGGAAATATGGACATCACATATATAATAAGGGTAATTACATGTTATTATTTACTATTATAATAGGTTAGCCCAAATTAAAAAGTGATCTAATTTGGTTAAAATTTTATTGGGTTTTAATTATTAAATAAAGTATGGGTTAAATATGTGTAGATACTCTAGTAATTGAATTCTAATCAAATTCTGATTAATGATGGGCTAATTAGAAGTTGATTAGAACTAATATGCCAATGTTATAAATATTAGAGTTATAGTCTCTAAATTATATCATCAGAGCCTCGTCATGTTAAATCATTGGGAATTGATTAAAGTTTCTTCTTTAAACGATTGATTCATAAAATTTTATGGGTTTTATATTTCAGATATATATTGATCTTTGAAAGCTTATATTAAAGTATATTTTTTTGAATTTATAAAAAATAAAAAATAAAAAATAAAAATAAAAAAATAAAATTTTAAGGTTTTCCTTTTCTTTTATTTTTTTTCGATAGATTAAAAAAAAGTTAACAATAAATAGGTATAACTTAATTCATATATATATTTTGATTATATACATATATAATAAATGCATGTTGTTTTGGAAATTTATATAAATATATATAATTATCTTTTAATTTGATTGAAAGATGAAATTAAGGTAAATACTTTGAAACAAATAAATTCAAATTTTGGCTTTTAATTAAGGATATCTAATATTTTAAATAAATTGGTTGAAATAAAATGCCAACAAAGTGACCTCTTTTGTGTAGATTAGTTTATTTGAAATATTAAGATGATTATATATTTTTGTGATTCATGCGTTTATTAATTGACCCAAAGGTAAGTTAATATTTGACAGAATTTTAACGACATCTGTGGTGATAAATATGTGACAATTATAAGGTATTTTATGTGAGCAATAAGTTAGTCCAAAGATTAATTCATTGTTTGACATAATTTATTGTCAATGTTTGATTGCTAAAACAAGAATACCGCTTACTGTTAATATTACTGTCCAAAGACTTGATATTAATGTTATGTTTGGTATCTTGAGATGGGATTAGCCATCATCTTGAATTTATTTTTCACTTATGAATATTAATTTAAGCTTGTTTTTGTTCAATATTCAGCTAATTCATCTTCTGCTGCTACAATATCTGCTTATATAAATTCTATACCCATGCTTAATGGGACTAATTTTAAGGAATGGAAAAGACACTTACTTATAGTGCTTGCTTGTATGGACATAGACCTTGCACTAAGGGAAGAACAACCTGCATCTTTCACTGTGGAAAACATCCCTAATGTTAAGAGGGATTTTGAGAGGTGGAATCGTTCAAATCGCATGAGTCTAATGATCATGAAACACAGCATTCCAGAAGCCTTTAGGGCCACAGAATCTGAAGAGATTACTCAGGCCAATGGTTTCCTTGATGAAATTGAAAAACATTTTGCTAAAAACGATAAGGTTGAGATGACATCACTTCTGACTTCTTTGATGTCTATGAAGTATAAAGGTCAAGGAAACGTAAAGGAGTACATTATGAAGATGTTCCATATTGCTTCAAGACTTAAGACACTTAAGATCGAGCTTTTTGAGGAATTGCTTGTTCTTATGATTTTGGTATCGCTTACTGCATAGTTTAATCAATTTAAAATTAGTTATAACTGTCAAAAGGAGAAATTGACCCTAAATGAACTCATTTCTCATTGTGTGTAAGAAGAAGAAAGGTTGAAGCGTGATAAGTCTGAAAGTGCTCATTTGGCCAATGCCCCTAAAGACAATGGCAAGAAAAGAAAATATCAGAATGAAGCTGCTAAGGGTCCAGCTTAAAAGAAACAACAACAACCTACAAAGAGTTGTTTCTTTTGTAATAAGTCTGGACACGTAAAAAAAGATTGTACCAAATATTATGCTTGGAGTGCAAAGAAAGGTATAATTCTTAATTTGGTCTGTTTTGAGATTAATTTAGCTTTAGTGCCTATAAACACTTGGTGGATAGATTCTGGTGCTACTACTCATATAAGTGTTTCTATACAGGGTTGTCTGAGTTACTGAAAGCCAAGTGATGGTGAAAGACACATCTTTGTGGGCGATGGAAAATCGGTAGAAGTGGAAGTGATTGGGCATTTTAGGTTGTTATTAGGAGCTGGTTTTTATTTGGATTTAAAAGACACTTTTATTGTATCGCCATTTAGACGGAATTTAGTTTCTGTTTCTTCGTTGGACAAATTTGGATATTATTGTTCATTAGGAAACAATCAATTTAATTTGTCTTTAAATTCAAATGTTATTGGAATTGATTATTTAAATACTTATGACAACATTTATTTGCTAGAAACAGTTGCATCCTATAACGAAACCTTGCATGTGGAGTCACGTGGTATTAAACGCAAATTAAATAAGGAAAATTCAGCATCATTATGGCATAGGCGCTTAGGTCATATCTCAAAAGTTAGAGTTGAACACCTTGTGTCTAATGGTATTTTAGAGTCTCTTGACTTTAAAAACTTTGATGCCTGTGTCGATTGCATTTAGGAAAAACAGACCAAAACCAAGAGATTGGGTGCCAACAGATCTTCAGACGTCTTAGAATTAATTCATACAGATATTTGTGGGCCATTCCCTACGGCATCCTGGAATGGTCAACAAGATTTCATAACATTCATAGACGATTACTCACGTTATGGGTACCTATATCTCATTCATGAGAAATCTCAGTCTTTGGACATGTTCAAAGCCTATAAAGCTGAAGTTGAGAATCAACTCAACAAAATGATTAAAAACGTCAGATCTGATCGTGGTGGTGAGTACTACAATAGATATGATGGTTCAGGTGAACAATGTCCAGGACTGTTTGTGAAATTACTAGAGGAATACGGTATTGTCCCATAGCACACTATGCCAGGATCACCTAGTATGAATGGTGTAGCTGAAAGATGAAACAAAACTCTTAAGGATATGGTAAGGAGGATGATTACTCATTCTACCTTACCTGAATCCCTTTGGGGAGAAGCATTAAAGACAACAACTTACATTTTGAATAGAGTACCCAAAGTAGTTGCAAAAACACCTTATGAGCTTTGGACAGGTCAAAAGCCTAGTCTAAAGGACTTTCACATTTGGGGATTTCCAGTTGAGGCAAGGCCTTATAGGCTACATGAAAAGAAATTTGACTCCAAAACAGTAAACAGCTACTTTATTGGTTATTCTGAGTGATCTAGGGGCTATAAATTTTATGATCCCATAATAAGGAATATTTTTGAGACTAGAACTATAACGTTTTTTGAAGATGTTGAGTTTGGGGGGAGAAATAAGGTTAGAGACATTGCTTTTTTAAAGAGGAATTGGATTCTAACTCAATTCCTATTATCATTTTTGATGATTTTCAGGTTCTTATACCTATCATTGATCAATAAGTGAATTTAGAACCTCTACAAGATAATGTTGAGCAGCTCCTAATTCAAAATGAGGTAATTGTTCCAGAAGAATAAACTCAACAACTTCAACAACAAGTGCTATTAAGGAGGTCTACAAGAGAAAGGAGAAATGCTATTTTAGATGATTATATTCTATTTCTCCAAGAACATGAGGATAATAATAGAATGACGGAAGATGATCCAATCAACTTTTATCAAGCCATGAAAAGTTTTAATTCTCAAAAGTGGATTGATGCCATGAAAGATGAGTATAAATTTATGCAAGACAATAAAGTTTCAAAACTTGTCCCATTACCTGAAGGTGCAAAACCAATTGGTTCTAAATGGATATTTGAAACCAAGAGGGATGCAAATGGTAATGTGGAGAGGTATAAGGCGCGTCTTGTAGCTAAATGATATACTAAAAAAAAGGTATTGATTTTATAGAGACTTTCTCTCTAATTTCATTGAAAGACTCCTTCAGGATAATCATGGCGCTTGTTGCTCATTTTGATCTTGAGTTACATCAGATGATGTTAAGAATGTGTTTCTTAATGGCGATATTGAAGAAACAATTTATATGGTGCAACCAGAAAATTTTGAGTCGGAAGACTCAAAGAATATGGTTTGCAAATTGACAAAATCCATCTATGGACTCAAACAAGCTTCCCGTCAATGGTACCACAAGTTTCATCAAATAATTGTTTCATTCGGTTTTGAGATGAATATTGTTGATGATTGTGTGTATCAAAAATTTAATGGGAGTAAGTACATATTTCTGGTTCTATATGTTGATGACATTTTTCTTGCCGCTAATGATATAGGCTTATTGCACGAAACCAAGAGATTTTTATCTAGGCATTTTGAAATGAAAGATCTTGGGGACACCTCTTTTGTTTTAAGAATTCAAATACATCGAGATCGATCTTGAGGTATTCTTGGATTATCACAAAAGAGCTATATCGATAAAGTACTCAAAAGGTTTGGCATTTAGAGTTGTAGACTAGGTGACACCCTGTCGTTAAAGGAGACAAATTTAGTCTTACTCAATGCCCTAAAAGTAACCTTGAAATTCAGGAAATGTAAAAGATTCTCTATGCATCAGCTATTGGGAGTTTAATGTATGCTCAAGTTTGTACGCGTCCAAATATTGCATACATTTTTGGGATGTTTGGTAGATATTTAAGCAACCCTGGTATAGACCATTGGATAGCAACTGTAACACCCCAAACCCGGCCTAGACGTTATGGTCGTATTTGGCAATGTCACACGATAGTGTTTTTAAAACCTCGTTGTTATGACGAAACATTCCATGTTGTTATCTTTAGTAAACCTTTGTTAGAACTTAGGAAGTCATCTTTATTCATTTAAAACATTTTTTGAAGCATCTCTCGTTGCGGAAGCTTTAATAAAACAGTCTAAAAATACTTTAACTTTTTGAAAACTGAATTTCCTACGACCAGCAGGTATAAATCCATAAAGTAAAATAAGTAAATAAAAACCCAAATTTAAAACCAAGGTCCCAGAGGGTCCCTAAATTACAACCTAAATAATCAATAATAATCAAATTATAAATTGTAAATTGAAAACCATGATGTCCAAAAATTACTGTGGTCACCACTGAGTCCTTCATCGCACCGAACCGTCTAAGTTTGGGGATTACCTGTGTACATTAAACAAAAAGGGTGAGTTTACGTAAACTCAGTGTGTAATCTCACAGAAACAAACAAACAATTAGTATTCACAGTGCACAGTTGAACAGTCTCGGGCCTAAGCCCTTTTCAGTATCAGTGAAATTTTGGCCTTAGCCCATCTCAATATCAGTAGTAGGAACAGTTATGCAGTAGCGAAATCCTACCCAACCAGCCTTTACACACCATCTCCGTCCGACCCTACACTCCATGTGGGGATATAATCAACCCACCCATCCCTACACTCTAAGTAGTACTGAATGCGGTATAAAACAGTAGTTTGCAGCTAAGCTGCCAGTAGATTAGGCTTAAAGCCTTTCAGTACGCTTCCTCTAAATAATAACCCCAACCCAATGCAATGTAACATATGATGGATGTTATTCTATTACGCAATTTTAGTACATATATTTAATTCGGATATTAACATGCTCAGTACAGATATCATTCAGTCAATTTCACACATTTAGGGGTCAAAGTATCACTTACCGACCTTACAGTAGGTTCCCAGTCGATTTGGGTGACCCATGCAACCTTAGAAATATTTCGGTAAAATTGGGCTCACACGACCATGTGATCTGTCTTTGTGGCCCACTTAGCCCAAATTGGCCTTGGTCGTGTGATCCATTTTTAATGTAACCCATGCTAGCTAAATATTCATATATGTTTTCACTATTTACTTATATGTTCATTCAAAGCTGTTTACTTGAGTCAGTGTCACTAAATTATTTATATCTTGAGCTATAGAATTCAAAATTAAGATCTGCTTGATGTTTTTGAAACTAGATTCAAATACCTTTCTAGCATAAATTTTTTAGAATTTACAGTTTATCAAATAAGTACAGTAAAATCTTCAAATTTATCCCTATTCTACTTTTTGACAGCTTCAACCTTTCCTTACTAAAAATTATTTATCTTTTAGTACGGAATTTGGTTGATGTTTTCATTTGTTTCTCTTGAAAATAGACTCGTTAAGGATTTAAAAATATAAATTTAAGCCCCTAATTTTTTTTTTTACAATTTTTGATGATTTTCCAAAGTCAGAATAGGGGAACCCGAAATCATTCTGACCTTGTCTCACAAAATTTATTATAATTTACAATTCCATTGCTTACACTATTTCTTCCATGAAAAACTAGACTCAGTAAAATTTAATTTCATATTTTATTCAACCTCTAACTCAATTTTCACTATTTTGATGATTTTTCAAAGTTAGACTACTGCTGCTATCCAAAACTATTTTAGTGCAAAATGTTAATTTCCAAGTTTATAACACCCTTATTTCCTTTATAATTTTTTTCACATAATTTTCTCTTATTTCTCTTATTTCTCGACAGCAAGCAATTTTGGCTTTTCGCCGAATCCTGTTTTCATTTTTAATCACTTAATTGGTTGATTAAAAACGAATTAAGCCTTCAGAACCTAAAAATCGACCAACATATCTCTAGATTAATCACTTAATTCGTTTTTAATCAACCAATTTTGGAAGGAACTCGACTAAAAACCTAATAAAACCCTTACCCCGTTTGAGTAACCACGGCTTCGCATAATCACAACGTCGATTCAAAACCACTAGCCCCTTGATTAACTCCTAAACACCAAAAAGGAATCCCACTTTTAGAGTTTAACCAAGAACCGTTAACAATAGACAAAACCGTTACTTACCGAACACGCGCAACCAACGATGAACAACCAAATCAATTGGAAAAAAAAGAAAGAAACGGAAGGGGAAAAATAATGAAAATTTCGGTAGCAACTAGGGGAAAGAATCGGTAGAGGAGTGAAAAAAGAGAGAGGAAAATGTCAGAAAAAGTTTTGGGGAATTGGAGAGAAAATCGAAACTCTATTATTTTTTTTGCAACAAAAATATAATCAGATTATTTTCTGATAACCTCTCCCCAATTATCTCCTAAAATCACTCCCTATTAACCACTAAAACAGAACTACTCAGAATTTTGCCCCAACACAACTCTTAGCCGAAATTAGAGTAAAAATACTATCTCCACGCCATTACAGAGAATTGAACACAGGACCTCCAACACTCCACTTAACCACCAGACCAACAGGTCAATTCTGATATAAACTTACCAACAATTAAACTTAAGCCCTTTGCACAAGGTTAAGGCTTTATTTATAAAAATGCCAAAATTTGCCCAAGTAAGGCTTGAACTTGGAACCTCACACACACATCCAGAACACTTAACCACTGATTCAAATACACACTTATGTGTCACATATGAAATCAAAAATTAAAATTTTGGGGCGTTATAGCAGCCCAAAGGGTTATGAGATATCTTCAGAGAACAAAAGGTTAATGCTTACTTATAAGAGATCAGATATTTTTGAGGTCATAGGGTATTCTGATTCTGGTTTCGCTAGATGCTAAGATAGTAGGCAATCTACATCAGGCTATATTTACCTATTAGCTAGAGGAGCTATATATTAGAAAAGTGTCAAACATACACTTGTAGCTTCGTCCTCTATGGTAATAAAGTTTGTAGCATGCTATGAGGCATCAAACTATGGAATATGGTTGCGGAACTTTGCCACAGGGTTGTGCATTTTGGAGAATGTAGAAAGACCACTCAAATTATTTTGTGACAATAAGTCAACAGTGCTGTATTCCAATAACAACAGGAGTTCATCTAAGTCAAAGCATATTGACATAAAGTTCCTAGGTGTAAAAGAAAGAGTGCAAAATGGTCAAATATCCATAGAGCACATTAGGACAAACTCCATGATAGTAGATTCGCTCACAAAATTTTTACCACCCAAGGTCTTTCATGAGCACACTGCTCATATGGGTGCTACATTGTTTGAGGATATCATGATTTAGTGGGAGTTTATATTTTATTTGTTTTATGTTTGTTTTCAGACATTTATGTATTTGGTTATTTTCTGATCAGAAATAAAGTATTCAATTTATTCATTATGTTTATTATTTTGGTACTGACCTTGTAACGCCACCACGCCCGAGACCATCGCCGGAGTCGAGTATGAGGTGTTACTAAGCTTAGTTTAACATTTTTAGAACTTTGGATTATTGTTTGTACATTCACAGCTTTTAAGCTACTTGCGTCACAGTCACAAGAAAACTCATATCTCGAGTTATGAAACTCGAAATCAAGATCCGTAAATTTTCCCTGAATCTAGACTCATATACCTATCTATTAATTTTTTTCTAGAATTTTTGGTTGGGCCAATTAGTACAGTTTATTAGTTAAAGTCTCCCCTGTTTCAGGGTTTGACTACTCTGACCTCTGTGTATTATGAATTAGATATCTCCCTCTACAGAGCTTCAATTACTATGCTGTTTGCTCTAATAAAACTAGACTCAATAAGGAATCTGTACATATAAAGCATGACTTCTAATTATCTTTGTAAAATTTATGGTGAATTTACAAAGTCAGAACAGGGGATCCAGAAATCGCTCTGGCCCTGTTTCACAAAAATTTAAACATCTCATAAAATATAACTCATATACCTGTTTTGTTCCATCCATATGAAAATAGACTCATAATTCTTCAATTCCGTATATTATTCATCATCTAATTGTATCTCTACTATTTTTAGTGAATTTTCAAACTCACGTCACTAGTGCTGTCTGAATCTATTTTATGGTAAATTTTACCTATTTCATGGTTTCCATGGATTAGCTAGCAATTTAGCATACATAACCCCAAATATGATCATGATTAGCCATTCCAATGGCTAATCATTACCAAGCATTTCCATACCACTCAATAACCATATCATAAGACCATATATACAAAATGATTATAATGCTATACATGCCATACTCAAAATATACAAGCCATTATGCCAAGATGGTATACGGATAGTGTGAGCGAGCCTCCGACCGTTCCCGATTTCCGAGCTGGCTTGTCAAAACTACAAGGAATGAAAAGGAGGGAGTAAGCATAAATGCTTAATAAGTTCACATGCAAATAGCAAGTAACATAACCATATAAGCAAACATAAAACATCATTTGCATAATCATCACCAAGACATTCATATCACATTTTCATTTATCATCTTACCATATTGTTGTTATATCGATTTTTCAACCCGAGGGTTAAGTACATACCTGTTCAAAGTATCCATTTCACAACACTTACCAATACGTCCCTTTCATCTTGAGTATTCCTCCATTTCAGTAGAACTTTACTCGTTGAACACATCGGAATATAATTCGGATTCATGGAAAGTTTGCACATAAGTGCTACATATGTAGCCAAGCTACCATGTAACCCGCCCATAAGTGAACTCGGACTCAACTCAACGAGCTCGGGCGTTCGCATCCATAAGTGAACTCGGACTCAACTCAACGAGCTCGGATGCCTAGTTACATCTCTCGAACTCGGACTCAACTCAACGAGTTCGGACATTCGCATCCATAACTGAACTCAGACTCAACTCAACGAGTTCGGATGCTCAACCATCCTAGTGACATGTCACTTGTATCCTAATCTATTCCTAAGGTTCAAACGGGCTTTTTTCCTCGATCTCACATCTTTGCCGTCTTCCACGGAATATCGGAACCGATACTCGGTGATAGTTCATACTCATCAAGTAATTCACATAATTACATATTATTCAACAATAACCACAAAACATAACGTTTCATGATAATAATAAGCATCATATCATATAAACAACATTAAATTCCTTAAAACAACAATTATGTTACTTCATTTACACATGAACTTACCTCGTATGCGAAAATGGCTACTTTTACCATTTCGTCCACAACTTGGTATTTTCCCCATTTTAGCCCGAATTTCAGTTTTCCTTGCTCTATCATTTAAAATATAGTATAATTAGGACTCACATTATTCAAATTGACCCAAAATCATATTTTGGAAAAATTACAATTTTGCCCCTAAACTTTTGCATATTTACACTTTTGCCCCTAGGCTCGGGAATTAAACTTTATTCCTTATTCTTATGTTTTATAACATGCTGATCATTTTTCCCTTCTATGGCAACATTAAATTCTCACTCTAACATGTACTTATGACTATTAGGTATTTTACCGATTAAGCCCTTTTGCTCGTTTTTACTTAAAACCGAGTAGCACAAGTTGTCTAACATAATTTAAAACATCATATTCTATCATAAAACACCAAAATACACAAATTTCACCTATGGGTATTTTTCCAAATATGAACCCTAGGTTGAATTATTGCTAGCATAAGCTCAATTGAGCTACCGGGACTCCAAAAACGTAAAAATCATTAAAAGCGGGGCTTGGAATCACTTACTATGGAGCTTGGAAGCTTGAAACAAACCCTAGCTATGGAGAACCCTTGAAATTTCGGCCTAATGAAGAAGATGGACAAAAATTTGCTTTTAATTTTGTTTTTAATTCATTTTAATAACTAAATGACCAAAATACCATTTCTACTAAACTTTCCAAAAATTCTTTCCATGTCCTAAATTTGTCCATGAACTTAAAATTGGTCAAATTTCTATTTAAGACCTCCTCATTAATATTCCAAAACAATTTCATACTAAAAACTTCTAGAATACAAGTTTTGCAACTTATTCGATTTAGTCCCTACTTTCAATTTAAGCACTTTAGGCATAGAATTTCATCACGAAATTTTCACACAATCATGCAATCATATCATAGACCTTAAAATAATTATTTCTATCTCGGATTTTATGGTCACGAAACCACTATTCCGACTAGGCCCAAAATCAGGATATTACAGACCTCACTTAAGTTTAAAGAGGACCAGTTGGAAATAGACATGTTTAGATCATATTACATGTAATTTACATGCTACACATTCATACTTGATCTATGTCATTTGGTTGTGTTAATATACGTGATCATGGATGGATTTAGTTACGATATATGTAACGCAAGTCATCTTGGTTCTATGTTAACGTAATTAATGGAAGAGATTGTTCGGAATACCTTTTGGACATGATAGTAAAATTTTGAGTTCATAAGGTTATATAATGACATGTAATTATAGAGTAATTAGTAAATATATGTGGTCCAAGTGGGAGATTATGGAAAATATGGGCATCACATATATAATAAGGGTAATTATATGTTACTATTTACTACCATGATAGGTTAGCCCAAATTAAAAGTGATCTAATTTGGTTAAAATTTTATTGGGTTTTAATTATTAAATAAAGTATGGGTCAAATATGTGTAGATAATCTAGTAATTGAATTCTAATCAAATTCTAATTAATGATGAGCTAATTAGAATTTGATTAGAACTAATATGCCAAGGTTATAAATATTAAGGTTATGGTCCCCAAACTATACACATGATATATTTTCTAATATCCCATCATTAGGAAAGAGAGAGCAGATATTCTTTGAATTTCTTATGTGCTAATTTGGAAGATAAAATCCCCAAGATCCGGTAAAACTTCAAGAAATTCATGGATTCAGATACACTTCCGCATCTAGTTTTGTTCTTGATTTATTCTTGATGATTTGGCATGATAGATCCTAGTTTATTAAGTTTTATTTCAGATTTATTTTACAAATCTAACATAAGTTATTCAAATTCCCTTCAATTACCGAATATGTCGTCCCTCCCTACAACTCATGAATTAAGAATTCTCGCAACAACAAGGTCTATTCGATATAAATGAGGAGTTAATGAAACCTTTTCGAAGAAATTTTTCATAAAATTATCAACGAATCTAAAAGGTTCCTTATTAGACCATGGTATTTGATTCACCAAATGCATCATTATTCTATATTCTTTCATATGTATGGCGCAACTCGATCCGTGTTTTTCATGTTTATAATTCCTTACCTTTTTTTGAATCAAAATTCTAAATATTATTTCTAGTCAAATTTCTTTTAATTTATTTTTTATTTTAAAATTACCGAATATGTGAAATTATATTTGATATTACTAAATATGTTTGTAATTAATTCACAATTTGTAAGAAATTTATTTTAATCCCACCACTAAGAAAAAAAGAAAAAAATAATTAAATTAATGCATTTATGAATTATTTATATTTTTCACTACTTTTTAATATAAAAAAAAGTGACACTATGGTATTGTATGGTGCTTTCCCATGTTATAATTTCAATGGAATGTGATTCTTTAGACTGTAATTGCTGGGAAAGTTACTTTATAGATTTGGTATATATTGAAAGATATTGATTAACATCTCAAAAAAGTTACATTGATACGTTTGGTTCATTAAGTACTTTTTTAAAAATATAATGATAATTTACGAATTTAGTTTATTACATAAAATATAATATTCATGTATTTAATTTTTATAATAAACTTTATTCTTAACAAATATTTGGATTAAATGTTTAATAATAAATTTTAATTGATATATATTTTTTAAATTTATAATGTTAATTGAAAGCAATATTGTTTCAAATTTGTCCTACATATATTTTCTAAATATAATATTGCACATATAAAATCAAGTATATATAAAACTTGTTCTAGAATAAATTAAAAAACTATATATATAATACTTATGAGGAATCAATTGAAGTAATTGAGAAAATCAAGTAGTGAGACAAAAGAAGAAGACCATAATTTTTTTTACGTTTATTATAATTTACTACTATCCTAAATCAATATAAAATAAGTATAATTTTATCTTATGGTCTTTTTCACTTTCCAATTTATATGGGAAAATATTTTTTCCACCTTTTATCATAGGAATCACATCGACATATTCATGAGAAAGTAACTCACAAGGAAAAATTAGTTTATAAGGAAAGTAAATGAAATTTGACACACCAAATGTTAGGAATCATTTTCCAACTAATAAATTTCCAAGAAAGTGATTACTTTCCATTATACCAAATGCTACCTATGTTTGGGTAAATGATTGTAAAGGAGAGGCAAGGGAAGTAAAGGAAAAGAAGAGGAGGGAAGGGAAGGATAAGAAATTGAAATGAAATATCTTTATTTTTTTTGAATAGTTAAAATTAATAAGGAAAAGGAAGTGAAAAATTTTCACTACTTTGTTTGGTTAATCTGTGAAAAGTTAAGGAAATAATTATTTGTAATATATTTTTTTCAATTATATCCTTCTTATAAAATAACTAATCTAAAAGGTCAATAGGATAAAATGATATTTTGCATTTTAAAAGAAACATCACTTTTGTTTTCCTAGCTTTTCTCCCAAATTGGGGTAATTAAAAAGTGAGTAGCTCAAAGAAAAGTAAAGGATATTAAACTCTTTTAAATTTCCCTTACCCAAAGAAAAAATTTATCCAAAAGAGGGAAATGATTTCCCTTTCCTTTCATTTCCTTTATATTACCTCAATCCAAACAGAGAGTAAGGCGATGATATTCAAAAGGATATTTTTTTTATAACTATTGTTATAATAAATATATAATATTCAAACATTTTTTTTTTCATTTTTACATTGAAACATTGCACTTAATGAGTCCCACAAAAATATTCACGCATTAAATGCACATGTGCTATAAGAATATAGAACTTGTCAAACATTGAAGCCTACCACCTAAGCTTGTTTCCTTTTTTTTTTCTCTAAAACATTACTTTAGTGTATATGTATATACCCAGTTCATGAGATCCATGAATGCAGTCGGAGCATTCGTCAAATTGAATGGCATGGCAAGGAACTCATAATGCCTATAGCGAGTCCTAAAAGTAGTTTTATGCACGTTAACTTCCTTCACTTTCAACTGATGGTACCCAAAACTAGGTTAATCTTGGAGAAAATTGATGTCCCACGGAATTGATCAAACAGATAATCAATCCTCGGAAGTGGGTACTTATTCTTTACCATCAATTTATTGAATTGTTGGTAATCTACACACATCCTCATAGTACCTCAGAAGTTCTTGAAGTTCTACTTTCAGTCCTTTTAGCTCCTTCGACGCTATACGGTAAGGAGTGATTGACAACAGAGCTGTCCCAAGCAATACCTCAATTACGAATTCAACCTTCCTATTCTATGGTAACCCCAACAATTCCTTGGGAAAGATGCCTAGAAATTCTCTAACTATCCAAATACTTTCAACAGAAGATCCCACAATACTCGTATCCTACACAAATGCCAGAAATGCTTCACACCTTTTTTGGACTAACATTTCAGCTGCCAGAGTGGAGATTACATTAGAGAGGTAATCTTGACACTCACCAACCATTACAATCTCTACATCATCCTCAGTTTTTAGAGTTACCTTCTTAGTCGCACAGTCTAAACTGACTCGATGCTCCACAAGCCAGTCAATACCCAGGATAAAATCAAACTCCCCGAATAGTAACTCCATCAGATTAGCCGAAAACATAACACCTTGAATCTTTAACGGAAACCTCCTATACGCCTTACTAACTTGTACAGGCTGGCCCAACAGACTAATCACAAAAATCCCACTAGAAATACCCTCAGTAGGAACCCCCAAATTACTAGAAACCCCACTAGCTATGTATGAATGCGTGGAAACCAACATTAATCAATGCAAAATAAAGGAGAGAATGGATAAAAAATGTATTGGCTATCACATCGGCCGCATCTCTGTCCTCGCGGTTCCTCGCCGTATATATCAATGCAAGTTGTCTCGTCTCAGTCTGATTAGTACCTCTGCCCGGTGCTCTCTACCCATGACTTTTACCATTACCACCTATAGCCTGACCACAGCTTCTAGGTGGCTGCTGAACAGCTTTCTAGGCGAAATCGGCTATTATGCATACAGTGGATATGTGGCACAGTCTTGAACATGCCTTTGAGTTTGTCTTGAAATAGTTTCTTGAACATGCCTTTGAGTCTATCTTGAAATAGTTCTAATGTGTTAAGATTTGTATCAATACTGGTGTAATAAGTTATTCATTGCATATTTTATTCTAAATTTTCAAATGTTAAGTTTTTCTTTTGGAATTTCAAATAACAGGTTTTAAGTTAAATAAGAAAATGTAATATGTTTTTGCTAAATGTTTGTATTGTTTAGTAACACTTGAGATCCGAACCCGGTGAACTGGATTAGGTTGAGGGCATTACATAGAAATAGAGCTTTCGTAATCTCGTATACGATCCAAAAATGAATGTATATCATATTGTAATTGTATGTATCTATTATTTGAAATTTAATACGGTGTTCCATAGACCCGATAAGGACAGTCGTTAATGCGGTGTTCCATAGACCTGTATCTAAGACAAGCTCCCAAGCTTCTCTAACACTGGCTCGGATGACACCTATTATAATCACTATAGACTTGAAACCCCACAGTAGTAATCGGTGCCTCAACCTGTAGAGGTCTATCAAACCTGATATGTTTCTTGGGATGCTGAGTAGAACCAAAAGGATCCGAATCCCTCTTATTCTTATTCTAGCCCCTTTCCTTATCTCTCATTTCGCTTTTCATGCATTTAATTTCCTCAGTGATCTTAGTCTTTCCACTAGTGTTTCAAAGATTCTCCCTTGTTATGGAGCCACTAACAATTTTAAATCATAGTGAAGTCTGTTCTCAAAATGAGCATTCTTATCATAGTCCCCCACTACCAGGCTATAAGTGTACTTGCCCAGCCTCTGAAATTTGTCCTCATAATTCGCCACAGTCTTATCCGCCTAAGTACGCTTAATAAACTGTAACCTTCGAGCCTCAATATACCTTGTCCCCACATATTTTTTCTGGAAGGCGCTCTGAAAGAAAGCCCAAATCACTCGCTCAGGCTGGGTGCCTTGCTCAACTAATTGCCACCACTGATACGCTTTATCTCGCAACAAGGATACTACACACTTTAGTTTCTACTTAGGGGTGCAGTCCAAATTATTCATTATTCTCTCGATGGCCTCCAACCAGTACTCAGTCACCGTTGGGGTAGTCTTAGTGACACCTTTAAATAACTTAGTCCCATTCGACCAGAGTCTTTCAGTTACCGGCCCTTGGTTATCAGATCTAGTTTGGGCCTTAGTGACCCTTTCAAACACCCTTAACATAGCTTGGGACAGTGCGTCATCTCCAACAGTTTGAGCCTAAGACTCAGTCTTAGCAGTAGGTGTCCCAACAGTCTCATTCGTATCTAAATTAGGCATGCTACCCATCAAAAATGACTCAGCTTAAGCCCCTCTTTAGTGCCCACCACGCCCACAGGAACTACGTCCACAAGTTCCTCGCGTACTCATTATGCTTAAATTATCTACAATTTAGAGTTTTATATATAAACTTAGGTTTATTATTGAAAACCCTAAGTCTACAATTTTATCAGAAGTTATCATAGTGTCTTTTCTAAAGTAGAAGAGTTTCTACTCTACAATCTTTACAGTTTTCATTTAACTAAAATGACTAAAGTACTTACTTGGATTAGCGTTGGAGATTCAAATTCACTTTTTACAGACCCAATTATCAAAATTAATAAAAAATACAACTTATTGAAAACAATTTTTATAAAAAATTTGAACCCAAAAATCATAGCCCGAGTTTTAAAGTTAGGATTTAATGCCACCAAATGTAATACCTTAAACTTGGCCTAGACGTTATGGCCGAATCTTGAGGGATTACATACATTCGTTTTAAAACCAGAAATTAAGATCGGAAATGTAACATGGAACAAAACTTGATAATGCTATGTTTCAATTTTTAGGGAAAACACATTTTTAAGGTAATTCATTTTAGTTATTGAAAAGCATTTAAGGTCACTTAGTTTTGCAGCAGAATTCTTTAAGTTATATTGAGCTTTGAAAATCATGGTTTGATTTGAAATTCAACGAATTGCAGTTTGGAATAAAATAGTTTAAATGCGATTAATCAGTTCAAAAATGGAAAATAAAACCCAAAACAAATAACAGTCCCCCAAGAGTCCAAAACAGTCAAATTAGAAATAAAACTTTAACTTAACCCAAATTATAAAACATAAATTTTAATTCGATCTCCCGTTACACTAACCCATCCTAAGTTTGCTAGTTACCTGAGAGGAAAACAAACAAAGACTGAGCTTACGAGCTCAGTGTGTAACACATCCCAAGCAGCAAATCAGATACACATAAATTAACAGATACAATTTGGATGCAATTCAGATACAATTTCAGATATAATATCAGATGTAAAGTCATATGCAATATCAACTATAGAATCAGATCTTACCCCTATCCACTACACACCATCTCCATCCATCCCTACACACCAGTTAGGGTATCAAATACCCTTTCAACCCCACACACCAATAAGTTACTGTATGTCACTTTACAGAAATAGAACAGACAAGCTGCTAGATAATAATACATGGTAAATCGCTAGAAACAGATAAATGTGGTTAAGACACTATGACATATACATGTTATTTTTACCACGAGATAGGGTAGATTATGAAAATGCCGACGCTTCCTCCGTCAATTCATATTCCCACCCCAATGCTCATGCAGATACTAATAGATATCATATTCACATATGTCATGCATGCTTTTCACATAAGACATGATATAAAAAATTATCATAATACAATTCATATATATATTTCACATACCATAACCACATTACATACAGTAACACACTATCGAATATCATGATTTCAAGTCTTATTTATATAGTATGGACCCTATAGAGTGACTAAATATGAATCACACAATAATTAGGGCCTAAAGAATATTTTTAAAAAATGGGCCCATATGGTCGTGTGACTTACACAACCTAACTAGCCTAGCCTGTGTGGGCTATACGGTCTGAACACAGTCGTGTGACTCACACGATCCTGTGGTGTCGACAGTCCACTTTTTGATATTGCACTGTTCGCTATTTTTTGGGTTTTCGTTTCACACCTGGTCTGTTTTTGAAGCAAACTCAACAATGAGGAATTCAATACCTAAAACGGTGATTAAAACCATGAGATTTAACAATGAAAAACTAAGATTATGAGTCCCTAACTCGTTTGCTAACACCAACAACATAGTCTTAACATCGAGATTTGATCTTAAACATAAAATCGAACTCTTACCCTTGAGAAAAATAGCAGCCCACCAAAATATTTTAGATCGCCGGAAGATTAGCCGTCTCATATACTTCAACTAGAAAACCCGAAATATTAATAACGAAGTTCATAACTCCGATAATACAACACTTGTGTGTGAGGAAAAACTAAACTTAAACAATGAAAGCTACATTACTTACGCCAAGATTAACTACGAAAAAATCCTTTCGAATATCCCGCTTTCGATCAAAAGAAGATCAACAACACAATAATGACAACAAATACGGATGAACAAAAAAGAAGGAAAAAAGAGAAAATAAAAGGAAAAAGGAAAAGGAAAAGGAAAATAAATTAATAGGAAGAAGAAAAAAATGGAACGATAGAGAAAGAGGGAGAAAGAACATGAGGAACGTGAGAAAGAAGGGGAGAATTTTGGGGAAAAAAAACCTTTTGTTAATTGTTATTATTATTTTAAAAAAAAATCTAACCAACCATATTTTTCTGATAACTAATTAGATTATCCACAGTTTGAAATTGACTCAAACTCATCCACATGGCCAGCACAGTACATGGGAATAAAAATATTTCCACTTGGCATACGCAGATATTTGAACACAAAATCACAGGGTAAACTAAAGTCTTATCATTGAACTAACAAATTCATTCTATCATTAGTTGAGTCAAAATAATATATAAACCAAATGTTCATAGATAAGGGATTTAGAAAAAAACAAAAATTCAAGAAATAGGATTCAAACCTAAAATCTCTCATACACTACTCACAATACTTAACCATTAAACCAAATTAATCACTTTAATAATTTCTAACAATTAAAAAAATTAAATTTTTGGGCATTACAAAATTTATAAAATAGCTAATTTTAAAATTTTAAAATATAATTAAAAATTTGAGTTTTGAAGAAAGCATTTCAAAGAATAATTAAGTTTAATAATAATGCAATGTATCAACAGTATTGTTGATGGTTCTTTTACAAGTAGTCCATTACACCACAAAGAATCATAAATATAGATTTTTTTATTTAAATTGATGTGATTTGTGAATGAGATATAATACATGTACGGGAAATTTTCACTTTTAGAGTTTACAAACATAAATACTGAATAATATAATGAAAAATGTATATTTAAATGTATTGCATAATGTTTTAAGTGTTTATTTTTTAAAATATTTTATTTTTAATAATTATAAATTATAAATTATAGTTAATATATTTAAATACGTTAAATATTCGAATATGATAAAGTAATAAAATTTAAAATGAATTTTTAAAAAGTGAAAATATAATGAATTTAGATATTAAAAATTGAATATGTTATCTATAAAAATAATGTGAATTTGGTAAATGAATATTCAAAAGTTAATTTCTTATCCCCATGTGCACCAATTATGTTGAGAATATTAATTAGAAAATATGAATTTCAATATTAAAATAAATTTGTAATATTCAAATAAAAAAAATCGAATGTCTAAAATATCAAAATTCATGTTCATCCCAAAATCAAACAAGCTAATTAAATATAATATAATAATTTTGAATACAATATTATTATACAATTTCTGCATGAACATATAAAATTAGAGGAAAATTAAGTATTAAATTTATATAAAATAATTATTTTTCATATTATAGAATATAACTAGAATCGTGTGTTTTCAAAGAATAATTAAGTTTAATAATAATGTAATGTATCAAGAATATTCTCTGTGGTTCATATTACAATTAGCCCATTACTTTATATATGGTCATAATTTCTTTTTTAAAAAAATAATTTTTTTAAAGTAATGTGATTTGCAAATGCAACTTGTAGTACACATATGGCAAGATTTTTCTTTTTAGAGTTTACAAACTTAAATATAAGATAATATAATGAAAAATACATATTTGGATAACTATAACGTAAAATCAAATCAATACAAAGCATAAACACATAAAGAAATAATACACAAATTTAATTAGGAAAACTTATACCTTTCATAGAAAAACCTTAGCTTCTTAACTTTTTCAAACGAAATTTGTTTGTCGATGACAATGCCAGCGAAGGTTGGTTGTTGGTAACGACATTTTCAACATTATTTTTCATGGCTTTTATTTTGTTTTTAATTTCAGTCCATATTATCATGGTTTTGTCCACAATTTTATGATTTTATTTTGTCCACTCTATTTTCTTTGAAAGCATATGTAGTTTTATTTATAGTTTTTAGTTTGTAGTTTCTAGTCATTGTCAAGCATATATATATGAGATTTGTCAAGGTAAACAAGCCCCCAGACCTATTAGGAATCATTCTCGAAGGGCCTTATCATGATAAATTAAGGTGATAGTGATAGATCGAGATGATGATGAGGAGGAGGATAGGCCATCTGAGATTGGCTTTTTGTGCATCATTGATATGATGGGTCTCTTAGGGTTTTTGGCAATTTTTTCTTAGTTGATTGGTGTTCATCTTTAGGTTGATTTGAGATGGTAGGGATAAGATGCAAATTTTAGCGATTTGATCAAGTTGATGCATATTTGGTTTGTTTCTTAATTATTTCAGTGTTGCAGTTGCTACAAGTTTTTTTTTTCTTTTTTTTTTTTGAGATTCTTCTGCAGAGCTGGTATTTGTGCATTAGTTTGTAGTGATTTATTTACTATTTTTATTATGTGTCATGCCTTTGTATTCTTATTCTTTATAGTTCCTATTAAGAACAGTATTTTTGTAACACCTCGATACCTGACCCGATCGTTGGGTCTGAGCTACAAGGTGTTACATTCGTTGCCGGAGCAACTACAATCAAACTACATTCAATTTATACCAAGAAATGATTAAATTTCAAACAATAAATACATATGATTACAATATGATATACATTCTTTTTTGGATTGTATACGAGATTACGAAAGCTCTATTGCTATGTAACACCCTCAACCCGATCCGATTCACCGAGTTCGAATCTCAGGTGTTACTAAACAATACAAAACATTTAGCAAAAACATATTACATTTTCTTATTTAACTTAAAGCCTGTCATTTGAAATTCCAAAAGAAAAACTTAACATTTGAAAATTTAGAATAAAATATGCAATGAATATTACACCAGTATTGATACAAATCTTTACACGTTAGAAACTATTTCAAGACATACTCAAGGGCATGTTCAAGAAACTATTTCAAGACAAACTCAAAGGCATGTTCAAAACTGTGCCACATATCCACTGTATGCATAATAGCCGATTTTGTCACCAAATTGGAGTACTCCTGGTGTTGTCCCTCCAGGCGAAGTTTCTTCTCAACATACCTGAAAAGAAAGAACAAACTTTGTAAGTACATGGTACTTAGTGAATATCATCGTAACCACACCTTTATGGATACTTTGCAATCTTATATGAACTTCTATGAGCCAACCATAGTTTGCACTATTTACTTCGGCTGATACCAACACCGTGTGATCATTCTTTTATATGCCAATATCAGGCCCTTATCATACTTAGTCTTCCATATCTTGTTAACTAAGGAATGTCTCCAATCAATTCATGAATCTCTTATCCCATAATACATATCTCACAAAACATACCTTTAGAAACTACTTTCAACACTCCTCACCTTAACCCATTCTCTTATTTCAGACAACTACTCACTGACATTATCTTGGGTGAATACATATATATGGCAGATACTTACGTAGACTTTCATACCATTGGTTCACATTCAGACATACCCTAAACCAGTTCCTTACACATACCCTTATTGATAATTCATAGTGTATAACATCCAGATGAGCTCCATATCATGCTATTATAGAATCTCATAATTCAAATAATAGTGATTCAGATTCAGAATAAACTTAGAAGAATATGCGATATCCCTTACTTTTCATACTTGCAGATCATCGTAACATATACCTTTCTTGACATACTGATAAACCGTAATTCATACATATTTCTATCCCATTCTTAGCATATTTTATGGATGATTTATCCTTAAATTTTGTGAATTCGATGCTCCTAACGCCTTAATTTCATGTTTTATACTTAGGTGAGCATAGAAGAGTGAAAGGAACGAGAAACGGGCCAAAAACGGAGAAAATGGGCCAACGTACAAAATCAACACGGCCTGGACTTCCTCACATAGGTAGAATACACGGCCGTGTCAATTTGGTAGAATCGAAGCACGACTCACACGAGTAGACCACACGCCCGTGCTTATTGAATAGGCTTGACCACGACCAGAAGTAATCGCACACGGGCGTGTCCTTGTCGAGCCCAAGCAGAGTCCTATTCGAAAAAGGCCACTTTTGAGGGCTCTTAGGCATTCCAAAGCCTATAAATACACCCTTAAAGAGGAGAAGAGGAGGGACGCACATGAGGAAGTAAGGAATTGCTCAAGGAAAGCCGATCAATCCATCTCAAAAGCCGGATTCACCATCAAGACTGGAGATCTCCTTTCAAATTCCCTCAGGAGTTTTGGGTTTTCTTATGTTTTGTTATTTTTATCCTTTTGAGATGTTTTCTTTCATTAGTATGAACTAAAACCCCTAAATACCTAAGGGGAATGAAACCTAAGACGGATCTTGTTATTATTATCTGAATTGTATGATAAATATTTGACTTGTTCTTAATTATGTGTTCTTAATTCTTGTTTTGATATTCCAGGATATTGATTCAAGTTAAGCTCTTATTCAAAGGAGGAATAGACCCTATCTAAGAGTAAATTTGTCATAATTAAGCGGAGTTGATTGCGCGCCTAGAGATAAGGTGACAAGATTTTGCCGGATTAGGATGAAACCTAATAAGGGGATCCATAGATCGAGTTAATGCAACCCTAGGGCGTTAATTAGAAAGAGATTTCAATTATTCAATCTAGGGTTAGACGTTGTTAGTCTCGAGAGAGATAATAATATAACTTAGGGATCTCTACGGAACAAGTTGAATGAATAAATCGTCCGATTTAGAATCAAATAACAAGTGAAGTCTAAGTGGATTTTTCCTTAGGTATTGTCTTAATCAATCTAGTTTTCCAAAAAGTATTTTCCCCAAATTTCTTTTCTGTGATTTCTTAGTTTAATTAAAATAAACAAAACCATTTTATTGTTTAGGCTAGATAATAAAAAGAAAGTTGATACTAGTACTTCTTGTTCCTTTGGGTTCGATAATCTGGTCTTGCTAAAGCTATACTACCGTTCGATAGGTACACTTGCCTTCATCGTGATAATAGTTAGTTTTAAGAACGATTCATTATAAATATTTAAAACCTGTCACGAATATCACGTATCAAGTTTTTGGCACCATTGTCAGGGAGCTAAGATATTAGGAATACTCGATTTTTATTACTTTAGCAATTTTACTTTTATTGCAATTTAAATTTTTATTTTCTTTTCTAATTCTTCATTTATTTTCTTTTGACAGGTTTTTCTAGTTTATAACCAGGAGAAACCTATCAGGAGCATTGATGGTTTTCTTAGTTCTTCACAGGTTCACCCAGTAATGCAGTGCAGAGCAAATGGAGGTGGATCGAGCAATTCAGAATACCCACCTTATGGCCACAACATGGAGAACTAGCAGTTAAATTACATGGGTAATAATCCTCGATCTCAAAACAATCCTTATAACAATACTTACAATGCATGTTGGAGGAATCACCCAAATTTTTCATGGGGAGGCCAAGGAAATCAGAAACCATCACCCCCTCCAAGCTTTCAGCAATTACCATACCAGCAAGAGAAAAAGCCGAACCTTGAAGAGATGCTAACCAAATTCATCTCGGTGTCAGAGACTCATTTTTAAAATACCGAGACGGTACTAAAAAATCAACAAGCATCAATCTAAGGGCTCGAAACTCAGATTGGACAGCTCGCTAAGCTGATTTCCGAACGACCACAAGGTAGCCTGCCAAGCAACACTGAATCTAGCCCAAGGGAGCAACTCAATGCAATTTCCATTCATGATGATGAAGGGTTAGTGGAAAAACCAAGCCCAGAACCGGTGGTAAGCAAAGGTAAGAATGAGGTAGGCCAAAACGAACAAAAATCGGTAAGTACAGAATATAAACCTCGTGGACCATACCCCAATGTGACAAGGAAAGATCGCTCAGACGAACAATTTGGTAAATTCCTTAAAATTTTAAAGAAACTACATATTAACCTACCGTTTATTGAAGCACTTTCGCAGATGCCGAACACAGTTAAATTTTTAAAGGAGCTTCTAGCAAATAAAAGAAAGTTAGATGAAAGGTCGCATGTGGAGCTGAACATGGTTTGCTCAGCCATTCTTCAAAATAAGCTACCCAACAAACTAAAAGATCCAGGGAGTTTTACGATTCCTTGTTTAATTGGTAGTTTAGATGTTAATAATGCGTTGACTGATCTAGGGGCTAGTATCAATGTTATACCTTACAAATTGTTTCAGCAACTATGTCTAGAGAAACCCAAACAAACTAGGATGAGCATTCAATTAGCAGATAAAACTATTAGATTTCCTAAGGGTATCATTGAAGACGTACTCGTTAAAATTGACAAATTTATATTCCAAGTTGATTTTGTTATTTTAGACATAGAAGAAGACAGTAATGTTCCTTTAATTTTAGGAAGGCCCTTTTTAGTAACTGCTAGAACAATTATTGACGTTGGCACAGGTGAACTCACACTTCGTGTAAGAGACGAAACAATCAACCTTCAAGCTCCCAGCCTGAACAACACATCGAAAATTGAAGGTGATTGTACAAATTGTTCTACTAAGACTGATCATATAGTACAACCTATTTTGCAGGAAATAAGTTCGAAGGACACACATGAGCCATGTTCAATCCACAACAAAGAATCTACCCATGAAGAACGAAGGTTACGAATCGAGGAGTTAGATGAATGGCTGACATTAAACCGAGAAAACACGATAAACCAAAACTATGCCAGAACGAGCTCAATGCCTCACCAAATCAACTTAAGGTTGGAGATAAAGTTTCATTAGATGCTGCAGATCCTCACATTGACACTGCCAAACTGAATGAATAAATTCCTCTTACGGTACTTAGCATTTTCCCATTTGGTACAGTAGAGGTAAATCATCCCAAATTCGGCACCTTTAAGGTAAACAATACCCACCTAAAACCTTATTTTGATGGGATTCATAGCAGGAATGATGAGTATAAACTCCTCGAACCACCATGATCACACACCAGAGAGGTAAGTCGAGCTTAGACTATAAATAAGCGCTTCTTGGGAGGCAACTCGAGCACTAACAATATTAATTTCTTTAAATTTTAGTTTTAACATCTAACATACTAACCGACTCATGGAACACAGGCTTTCTAAAGCACACACGGCTAGGCACACGGGCGTGCCTTAGGCCGTGTGAAAACAGGGCAAAATTTTCCCCAACACGGGATGCGATAAGTTGCCACGGCCGTGCGTTAGGACTGTGAGCGAAACTTCCAAAGTCGCACGCTCGTGTCTTAGAACCGTGGTTGAACCTGAAAAAATAGCACGGGTATTCGCTACGCCCGTGTCTAGAACCCGTGGTTGAACCTGTCAGATTAATACGGGCGTGGGAAAAATGTCAGACGTGTCCAAATTCAAAAAGCAAAAATTAGGGAACACGGGCGTGGCCCCTGACCGTGTGTCCCAAAATCTATAAACACCCTTCACTATTCATCATCTTCTTCACCCAAAATCCCTAACCTTAGCCGCTGCAAATCCACACGGCCTCCTTGCCATGCCCGTGCGCCGCCTCCAACTCCATTTTCGACACCCATTTTCATCTTTTTAGCATTTGTTTACTCTTTTCTCTCTATTTTCTTCATCTCTTTTACTAATTTTATGATTCTTATGGTTTTATTTGGCAGATTTTTGATTTATATTCATAGTTCTCACTATAGTCATGCTTATACGTTTATTCTTTGCCATTTTAGTTAATGCTTTCTGATACATTCATTCTTTTTGTGTGTTCCCATAGAGTCTAGTTCAGTCATTTCATGTTGAAAATAATCATGCTTTTATTATGTCAATTGCTATATAAACTTCTATCATTTAGATTAAACTGCTGAGTATTGTTAGTTGGACTGGTTAGTTTAACTATATTCATGACTACTTCTTTAGTTAGTTAGTTATGTTATATTCTTTGTTCTTCTTGTAGGCATACCATGTTAAGCTCACGTGGCAAGAAAACTGCCGCCCCCGCTTCAAAAACGCGAAAAGAGGTGTATTTCTCTGGCCCTATCGCGAAAATTTGCCACCCATACCTCCAATTTCCACCTGGAAATTAGGAGGAACTATTCCAAATCCTACGGGCCCTGCCTTTAGGTGTGGGCCGCTGCATTGAGTGGACAGCACTTTAACAAGTCCAGTTGGCTGATGATGTACGAGCACTCCTGACATCCGATCCATGGGACCTCTTCTTTGCGATCATCAAGCCGACGTACCTTGAGCTCACACTTGAACTTTGCTCGATATTCCATATTTAAGACGTCATGACCAACTTCGATGATCCTAGAACAGTCCAGTTCCGTCTCGGCGGTTTAGTCTGCCAGTTGAGTGTGCCCGATTTTAGTATAGCTTTGGGCCTGTACACAGAAGAGTTCATGGATGAGAACAACCTCGACACTCTCCATCGCCACCTCCACTACTCTCCCTCGAAGTGCTGGTACGCTTTGGTCCTCGGTTCAGCCACCTACGACCCGAGCCGCTCTAAGGCATCGGCTCTCTTTCCCTCATTAAGGTACCTACACGCCATTTTGGCACACACTTTGACAGGACGTCGAGAGAGCATCGGCGTCGTCAACACTCACGACGCCTACTTTCTATGGAGCATGGTGAACTGGAATGTACTCGACCTCTCTTACTTTATTTCTGTCGCCATTCGCCACCAGATGGAGAGACATCGGAGAGGGGTCATCTCCATTGGACCCTGCGTGACTCGACTGGCACGACACTTCAAGCTCCTCAACACAGCAGCCCAATCATCCTCCCTTACTCTTATTGGTTAGAAGTCCCCACAAGGCATCTCGAGCATGCTTAGTATGAGGATGATTGAGAAGCGCCAAGGAACCCACCTCTTCAGTATCATCTCGCACAATCAGCCGAGGAGGGAGACCCTGAAGACATTATTGATGATGTCCCTCCACGTCATGAGGACCCACCGTCTCAGCCACCACCACCCTCTCGTCCAGTTCATGCGGCGACTTCATACGCTGACATCTCTGAGCGCCTTACCCGATTCGAGCAACAGTGTTTTCAGCCACCCCCACCTCGCGAACCACCTAGCAATGAAGATGTTTAAAAACTTTTATTTATTATTTTATGTTTTATTTTTATTCTATTTTAAGACTACTTTTTATTTTATCTTTAAGCCTATTTCTAATAGATTTTATAATTTTTATTTTACAATTATCAACTTCGGTTATTCCATTACGAGTAATTATGCTTCCTTATACTTTCTAAAAAGTTCCTGATTTTGTCACAGTTACAAAGAGCTCCTTAAGCTCATCATCACATAGGAACTAAAAACTTCACCGGGAAAGGTTCTCCACGACTGCCATGTCTTGCTCGATCATGACCATAGCTACCACCAGATATAATATTCTTTTGGCGCAGGACTTATGGACTAATGAACCTCTAACACTACCAGAGTATCCTCCTCCACTCTCACGTCGATTATTCTCCAAAACTTCAGTTCAAGGAATTCATTCATCATTTAGGAAGTTTTACTTCTCTCCCTATCTTATGATTATAAATCTATCTTTTTCAAAATATCTACCTTTGTACATTGAGGGTAATGTACATCTTAAGTGTGGGGGGTCTTTTATATCAGAAAAATCCCTGAATTTTGTTTTGTTCTCATGCGATCTTCTCATATCATTGTTAGAATGAATTCCAATTAGTCTATAATATTTATTGATATATCTTGAATTAAAACATACTCAAGTGTGGGGGGTCTTTTATATCAGAAAAAATCCCTAAATTTTGTTTTATTCTCATGCGATCTTATCATATCATTATTAGAATGAATTCCAATTAGTCTATAATATTTATTGATATATCTTGAATTAAAACATAGGCATTTATGCATTGATTGTTTAAACTTTAAGACATTAGGGAATCAAGCATGATAAGTTGATTTTTGAAAAATTAAAAGCTTTTAGGTTGTTCCCCCAAGTTTAAGTATTATTTTGAGTTGGAATTCACAAGTTTAAACATCAAAAAGCCATAATTTTTGTGAGATCTTGAGCCTTTAGAGCATCTATTATTTCCTTCATGCTTACTTTCATTATGAGTGCGTCAGTATTGAATTTTTATTCTAGAACTTGCTTGATTATGCATGTCAAGACCACGCTATTTGATTTGATATGTCAAAATGATAAAGGCACTTAGGTTTAACCCATTCACTCCATAAAAGCCTACCTTCACAATTAACCATTAGTGAACCCCCTTGAGCCTAACAACCCATTCATTGATTTACCCTCAATATTAACCCATAGCTCATTATTGTTGAAATCCCCTAAATTAATTTGATCCCTATTTTTGTCGAGATTTGAGTTGGAATAGTTGCTTAGTTATGTTTTATTCTATTTTGTAATTTAACTTGTTCTTAAAAAAAAGTACATGTATACATATTAGTAGTAGTGATCTTCTGAGCTAAAGAAGTTAAATTCCATATTCTGAGAAAAAGCTCTGTTGTACACAATTGATGACTAGTCATTTTTCTAGTTAGGAACTTTTTCAATTCAATCTCGATTCTAACGCTTTCTTTCAGTTTGTGACCACACCCTCTAAGCAAAGCCATGTTACAACCTTCTAAAGACCTTTTGATTGATGTTTCATCTCAATTTATAGCGGTGGATATTTGATTTTCATGCAAGCCTATGGTAATGACTTTTCATTATTGACTATTGAGTGCTTCATTTATTGTCCTTAAACACCTCGAGTGATTTGAGTGAATCTTTAGTAAGGATGTGAAACTCTGTGATATTTTGAATCAAAGGTAATTACTTAGATGAGGGGAGACACCTATGTTTTCATGATAAAATGCTCAACTTGGAATGTTTGAAACTTTGATGTTCTTTCAGTTGAATTTTCAATGTATGATTACCTATGGATTAGTTTGAGATATTATTGATAAGAATTATAAGTTGAGAAGAATTTATTTTGATTATGAGTTGAGAATTTTGCTTGAGGACAAACACATGCTTAAGTGTAGGGGTATTTGATAAACCGTAACTCATACATATTTCTATCCCATGCTTAGCACATTTTATGGATGATTTATCCTTAAATCTAGTGAATTCAATACTCCTAACGCCTTAATTTCATGTTTTATACTTAGGTGAGCATAGGAAAGTGAAAGGAACAAGAAACGAGCCAAAAACGGAGAAAATGAGCCAATGTACGAAATCAACACGGCTTGAACATCCTCCCACGGGCAGACCACATGGCCGTGTCAATTTGGTAGAATCAAAGCACGACTCACATGGGTAGACCACACGCCCGTGTCTATTTAACAGGCTTGACCACGGCCTGAAGTAATCGCACACGTGCGTGTCACACGAGCGTGTCCCTGTCGAGCCCAAACAGAGTCCTATTCAGAAAAGGCCACTTTTGAGGGCTTTTCGGCATTCCAAAGCCTATAAATACACCCTAGAAGAGGAGAAGAGGGGGGACGCACATAAAGAAGCAAGGAATTGCTCAAGGAAAGCCGATCGATCCATCTCAAAAGCCGAATTCGCCATCAAGACTGAAGATCTCCCTTCAAATTCCCTCAGGAGTTTTGGGTTTTCTAATGTTTTGTTATTTTTATTCTTTTGAGATGTTTTCTTTCCTTAGTATGAACTAAAACCCCTAAATACCTAAGGGGAATGAAACCTAAGACGGATCTTGTTATTATTATCTGAATTGTATGATAAATATTTGACTTGTTCTTAATTATGTGTTCTTAATTCTTGTTTTGATATTCCAGGATATTGATTCAAGTTAACGTCTTAATCAGAGGAGGAATAAACCCTGTCTAAGAGTAAATTTGTCATAATTAAGTGGAGTTGATTGCGCGCCTAGAGATAGGGTGATAAGATTTTGCTGGATTAGGTTGAAACCTAATAAGGGGATCCATAAATTGAGTCAATGCAACCCTAGGGCATTAATTACAAAGAGATTTCAATTATTCAATCTAGGGTTAGACATTGTTAGTCTCGAGAGAGATAATAATATAACTTAGGGATCTCTACGGAACAAGTTGAATGAATAAATCGTCCAATTCAGAATCAAATAACAAGTGAAGTCTAGGTGGATTTTTCCTTAGGTATTGTCTTAATAAATCGAGTTTTCCAAAAAGTATTTTCCCCAAATTTCTTTTCTGTGATTTATTAGTTTAATTAATTAGTTAGATAAACAAAACCCTTTTATTTTTTAGGCTAGATAATAAAAAGAAAGTTGTTACTACTACTTTTAGTTCCTTTGGGTTCGATAACCCGGTCTTGCTGAAGCTATACTACTGTTCGATAGGTACACTTGCCTTCATCGTGATAATAGTTAGTTTCAAGAACGATTCATTATAAATATTTAAAACCTGTCATAAATATCACGTATCACATACAGATACATATATCTTTGTAATAGAAATCCCTTAAGACTTTATTCAACTCTTATTCCAGAACATATCAATACCTTATCTTGGTTAAATTTATTTTAGAACTATTAGAATTTACTCATGTTTTACCATAGAGATAGACATTCAGATTCATAGCTTACCAGATGTTCCTAATAGTTCACACAACATAGACTTAGCAGAACACACCATTTAAGCAATCATATAGAACATGCCACTAAGGCGATCCATTCAGAATTTTCCACAAAGGCATCCTTTTTCAAAGTTCGCCACACATACTATTCTTAACTATCATGTTTACGGTATGGATTTGCCTAAACTCACATTACCTGAGGTTTGGTCATCATTGTCCTGGGACACGCAGAGAACCCTATTGGGTAATCACCATTCCTTAGTTCTTTTTAGAGTGTGCCATGGCTATGGGTTTTCCTTTAAAGTTTATATAAGAGTTTTTGTTTTTAGTCCTGACGGACTCCATTGGACAACACCATGATGAAAGATACAAACTCTCTTAACTGAATCTTCATACATTGACACAATCTAAATTCAACCTTTTACTTCACTAACATACACCCAAATAGAACACACATCTCATAACATGCATTTCAAGCATTAACATACTCAGCCATATTTTAAAGTTTCAGTACTTATACACCAATCATCACATGCTATACTCTTTATGAATTCAGATCCATAGTTCAATCTATTTTCTATAAATGACTCGCAATATGAACAATATACATGTAGGAGTCAGTTTAAAAGTCACCTGACACCCACGTACAACAGATTGAACTCCAAATTCAAACTTCCACCATGAAACCGCAACAACACTGATTACAAAATATCGGAACACCCTTACTATTCTTACACATACAAATTGCTTATCAATTTAATCGCTGTCAATTTCATGCAGAAACCTTATACTTATAGTCTCACTGTTCAGTTGCCAAATTCAAATTTACTTATTCAGAACTTAACATGCAAATTTGAAATACTTACCCTAATGTGAAGTAGCTATTGATCATAAAAGAACCTTAGCCTCTAGGTCATCGAGGTAGGATACATTCAGATTGTAGGAAGGTTTCAGTAGATACCACTTAAGGAAGAGAAAGAAGAAGAAAGAAGAACCCTTTTCAAAACACATTCTCATATATAAATATGACTCATCTTACTTAGTGGAATTTAACGAGTGTCATATGTATAAGAACTTGCCTTCTTATTAGCCTACAATTTTCAAGAAAAGTATAAATAGGTTTCCTTCATCAAACTTATCAAGCTGAACTATACAGTGGGTTTCTAACTAGATTACTTAAAGTCTAACTAGCACAATATTTCATACAAACCAAATGTACTATATCTTTGGCAAATACTCATCCCGTATTTAACTTTTATCCCTTAACACGAACATCTCCTTAATATAGAGAATATCTTGAAATCAAATTCTTACCAACTCAAGTGGCGGTTATTATACGCCCACACTTATACGTCAAAATGGTCATTTGGGCGGATATCACCATGCCTGGTAGACTGCCTATTTCTATACGTCCAAAAATTTAGATCAGCCAAAATTGGGGTGTTACATGCTAACCCTAGGTTGAATTAGGACCATTTTGTAATGTTATCAAAGTTTGGAGTTGACATTGCGATTTCGGGGGTTCCTCATCTCAACGCCACTTACTAACTTGGCCTCGTCGCAACAACTATTGCTCGAAGTCGAGGTGTGGCATTTGGGCTAGATCTCATCATAATGTGACATACTGCTTCCAATATGATTTCATCCATTCCAACAAATTCATTCAAGTACACAAATCATTTCATCAGTACTCTTCACTAAACTAATTGGCATATATATATGTATATAGATACATTGCCATACAGCCCATTAATAGACCACAAGTTATGTCTAACCAAAAGTTGTAACATTCTCAAATTCATATATATATGAATATATAGCCAATTCAGACATGCTAATTCTAATTCCAAATTTCACATGATCACCTATTATAATAAAACCTACTTAACCAAGGTACATGCTGTATAATGAAAAAAAAGAGACTTTACAAACATTGATGAGTTTGGGAACTTTGACTGGATGATGAAACCACTCTTCGGGACCTCGAGGTGTACCTAAACCTGCGCACAAGAAACAAACTGTATATAAGTAATATTTAATCCCTTATTAACATTTAATCATTTTCAAAGATCATTCAATCAATTCAAAAATTATATCCCTTATTAACATGACTCGAACTCGAACGAATACATAGATCCTAACCAACACACCAATTTGTCACCCAGTGTATCATCAGAACGTCCGAAGTGAAAAAATTGCGTCCAATGCTCATCAGTATAAAAAAAATAAAATTTGTGCCCAACACTCATCGAAATGTCCAAATAAAAATGTGCCTAGTGCTCATCAACATATAATCAAAGTAACCAATACATAATCTATCCTATGGCATGCCAACTATGTCTGCCTTTGCCCAAACAGTTAATAGGGTAACCAATTTTTTCAATTTCAATTAAAGTATAATTCACATTCTATCAATCTCATTTAATTTTCAATTCATCAAGTGATACAAAATATTTCAACTCATTTCATACTAAACACCATAAATTATTAAGCTATGCTTTTTTTCATTTTATTCAATTTAGTCCTCTGTTTCGATAACAAATCTCAATCATAACAATTCAATTCAAATAATCATTATTAGCTTACCTTGATGTCAAATTATGAAAAATATCACAAATATGAAACAATTAAATTGATACTAAATCATGAAAATACAAGCCGATAGCTCGTGTCACTCGTCATCGATTCTCGCCTTTTCTTTTCTTCTTGACAACCCTATGTCGTCTTTAGCTGCGAGTAATAATTCAGCAATAACACAATATAAAATTCTATATCAAATCAAAATCAAATATAAAGTTATACATATTCTGAAATTTATTCAATTTAGTCCTTAAACCCGAGACAAACATAACTTTCAATCTAAGGCTTTGGATTAAAATCTGATTTCTCATACACTCATTATGGAACTTCTACTTTCTATTCCTACTGAAATTTTATACCAGCTTTACATTTTATTTAATTTGGCCCATAATATACGAAACTATCAATTAAACCTTACAATTTGGTCTAACAAGGGCTGTTACCACCTATAAATGAACTATTGTTTATAGAATAAATATATCCCCCAAAAAATGAGAATTGAGAATGGTGGTGTCCGCAAGTGCACGAGTCAAATTGTAATTTAGTTGTACAACGAAATACCAGAAGTATTTTGAGGATCGTACCCAAGGGAGGTTGGAATAAATAACAAAATACGTTGTACAATAATAAGTTTAAGTAGTAGTAATTATTTCCTATAGTAAGATGGATCATAACATAGATTTAGAGGAATAAAAATAAATAAATAAGAAAAGGAAATAAATAACGATAAATAAATAAACAAACTAAATCGGTAAATCAATCAGGGAGATTAACTTGCTTCAGGGTTTTCAACTAACTTCGAATTAGGGGTCTAGAGTGGATTAATCACCGATCAAGCAATTATTACCTCCCGAATCTAATTAACTTAATCAATTGGTTGATACTCACTTTTCTTCAGACCTCACTTTTTTAACCAGGATAAATTATGATTTACTTGGTTCGACCTATTTTTCGATTTAATCTAACCTATGATTACTTATTAGGGTTGTCAAGCCTCAAAATTTAAGAACACATAATTTATATCAACTAATCTATCCTGAGAAATCCCAAATCTTTCGTTAGTCACATTCCTATCCACTCGTTAATCTCCCCTAAAGGATTTAGCCACTCATGTTATTCATAATCTCAACTTCGATTTAACAAACCATGTGAGAAACACGATCAATTGAAAGAAGAAAAGTGATTTTGAATAATTGTGGATTGAGTATCGAATGGGAAATGGAGTAGAAAATCTCTCGATTGGAATAACGAAATAAAAAAAAGTAAAGAAAAATATAGACTCAATACTTTAATTAAATAAACGAGTCCTTGAATCAAGAATAATGCAAGAAGAAGAACAAGAAAGTATTGAAAATTGAAAAGAAAATAAACTAAAATTAATTGTAAAGTATGAGGGGTTGTGAAGGCGTTTAGGACAACTTGATTGCATTTAACCTATTTATCACTTGATATATTTAATTTATTTTTCCTATTTACAGTCTAATATACTGAACTAAGTAGTCTACAGATAAAAAACCTAAATTATTTAATTTCAATTGAAATTTACAATTTAAACAAACAACCTAGGTATATACTCCTAACCAAACACTTGTATTTCTACAAGCTCAAGCACGAACATGCAATTAAAAAAGAAAAACTAAAAACTAAAAACAAAGAAAATAACATAACTGGAAAGAAAATTTTGCAAATTTCCTAAGTCACCCCCACATTTTATTCGACACATTGTCACTAATGTGCAACTATAAATATTAAGGAACGAGATTACCTGATTTTCTTCATTCGTGCAATACAATTGGTGAGACTACTCCCACTTCTCGATTTGTGGCTCTATAATGTTGTGCCATAAAAAAATTGGGGTTGCTACTAAGAAAACCTAAACATATTTTATATATTTAAAATAAAGTTTTGAATGCTTAAAAACTATATGAAAGATATTTCGAATATTAAGTCGAAATTCTAATAAAAACTGAAACTTAAATGAAATTGTTTAAAATTAGTCAGAGACAGGATCCGATGTTTCATCCACTTTCTATTTTTCGCCTTCCGAATCTTTCTCTAGGTTCTTGGAATGACGGAAATATGCAAGTGTACACAATTACAATAAGGAATAAAGTGACAAGTAAATATCGAGTTGTCGTACCCATATGGAATGTGAAAGAAAAATATTTGTGAAATGTAAACCAAACACTTTGGTGATGGGAAAATATTTCGTTTTAAAGAAATTATTTTAAAAACAAAAAATTAACTAATTGATAGAAATAAAAGTAAAAATTCCAAAGCACGATTTCAGACAGATGGTTTAAAAATTTCAAAGCCCGATTTCAAAAAGATGGTTTTAATCAAGATGACATAATTGTGTTAGATCAATTACATTCCTTAACTTAGAATTACTAAACTAATGTTCATATTGTTATGAATATTTTCACAGCACCTTGGTAATTTACTAACTACGACTCATATGTACTTACTAAATTAACTAATCTCTTGAAACTTTTTCAATGCCAATTCAAACAATCAATCAATCTTCATAAGCATATAAAAGATTAAGTGAAGTAACAATATATTTCTATATTGAAACAGTTTAATCACAATAATCTTGCAAGTTATGCAAGGTTAATGTACCGTTTAATACCGTTGCTAGTTTAACATTCAACTACCTTAGAATATTAAACATGCACCAATTAAATACTGTGTCATTTAATTATAATTTCAACAAGTTTAATAATTAGTTCATTTTTTTACCTTACATGTAACACCCCACACCCGTGCCCGACGCTGGGTCGGAATATGAGGCATTACCTAACTTAAACTTATGCATATAAATGTTTTCATAATACCAAAACATGGTCAAATTAAAAACTTTTTCAATTTTATTTATAAACTCCTTGATAAGAGCCTATTAAGCCCAAAACATCCATTAGAACCCATTCGAAAACAATCCGAGTTCTTTAAAGAACTTTAAAAAAAACTCTTAACACAGGGGCACACGCTCGTGTGGGAGGGGCAACACACCCGTGTGACATTTCAACATGATCGTGCTATTGGCCCGTGTGGCTGACACGGACTAAGCAATACAGGGACACACCTGTGTCCTATACCCGTCTAGAATTAATTCTAAATGCACACCTACAAGGGTTTTCACACGACCTGGAACACGCCCATGTCTCTGCCTCGTGTCCCTCACACGACCATGACATGCCCGTGTCCTAGCCTGTGTGCAAAAACCTAGACATTCTGTTTCTGACGTCAACAATCCTTAAGGGCCACACGGCTAAGGCCCACGCCCGTGTGCTAGGCCACGCCCTTCACACGGTTGAGATACACGGTCGTGCCTTTGCTCATGTGTTTACTATCATGCATACTGACTTACAATTCTTATGTGCAGGAGACACATGGCCATATCACACGCCCATGTGGTGGATCGGGTGTCACACACGGCCTAGACACATGCCCATGTGCCTACCCGTGTGGACAAAATAAGGCTATTTACCAAGCCTTTTTGTCACCCTTACTTATGTAACCTACACAAAAATCATACTATACAAACATAAAGGCATATCACATAGCCAAAATAACCACAATGGACAACATTTCATTTATACAATTTACTCATCCATGAAAATATCATCTTCTATTTCTAAATCAAAATGAGTATTGATCATCATCTATGGTCTTATACAAAATGAGTATCATATTCACCATATGAGTCATTACCTTATGGCTAACTAACAAAACACTAAACAAAGACTCGAGTTCCTATACATGCTAAAAAACAAAATAATAAAACTAGCTATACCAAGATCTTGAGTTATAGTGTGATCGAAGCTTTTGATGTCACTGGATCCCCGATGCTAGCTTGGCGGTACTATAAGGAAAGAAAAGAAAAGAGGGTAAACGTGGGAGCTTAGTGGAAAACAACCTAAATGCTCTTTATTACTCACCAAAGGATCATATTCTTCCATAAAAATTCAGAAAATAACCTAAATGCTCTCATGGAAAAACCCTAGACCTTCAACTATTTTGCAAATTAGTCCCCTCGTTTAAAAGTTCTTGCTTCAAGTGGTCCAAAAATGTAAAAATCATCAAGAAAAGTCATGAAAATCACTTACTTGTGAAGGCTTAAAGTGGCTGAAATTTTGAAGCTTCAAAAACCCCTTTAATGGCCAATTTTTCGGTAGAAGAAGAAAGAGTGAAAAAAAAGATGAAAACTTTTGTTGTTTATTTTATTCAAGCTAGTCAAAATTGGTGACCAAACACCACCTAATTTTGACTTTCCCATCAATTTGTCCCCTGTGGCCGGCCAGCCTAAGAATTAGCGGGTCTAATTGCTCTGTAAGGCCCCCAATTTAGGTTCTTTAGCTAATTGACACCCTTCTCTAACAAAATAGGATTTTTGTACTTTATGAGATTTAGTCCTTTTTCACAATTAAGCAAGAAATCGCTAAAATTAATTCACCAAAAATTTCATGTACTTATCTAATCATGCCACAATACATAAAATGATATTTAAAATAATTCCCACAACCTCGGTTTAGTGGTTCAAAAATCACTATTTTGACTAGCCCCAAAATCGGGCTGTTACATTACATTTTTAATGCAAGTATAACATAAGCATGATTTTATTTAATTGAATAACTCACCCAGGCCTATAACAACACAAATATAATTTTAATAATTCAAGTGAATCGAAAGTAATCAATCTAACACGAATTAATTTAAGCTATTCTAATTAGAACAAGAACAAGAACAAAAACAAAACAATTATTCATATTCATGATCAAAACATAAACAAGAAACTTAAAGAGAAGGGAACTAGGAAGCAAAACCAGTATTAATTTCTCTGAAGCCAGACTAGTGCGCTCCTCTTCTTTTCTTCTTGCTGTGTTGAACTGAGGCCTCTACGAAAAATTTAATGATGCTATCCAAAGTGGAGGAGGGCTCTTTTTCAAGAGAAAATTTGGCAATGGAAATGAGAAAATAAGAAAGCGAATAGAAGAGAGAAAAACAACTGAAAGAGAGAGATGTGTGGGAAATGAATGGTGTGTTGAATGAGGAAGGGAAGAGGGGTATTTATAAGTGGGAATGGATGCTGAAAATTGAAATTAAATAGTAGCCACTTCTCTTCCCTTGGCCGGCCACATATGGTGCAAGTTTGAATGGCGCAAACTTGTTATTTTAAGCTAGGGGCAAAAGGTTGATGGCACGAAAAGTGGAGGGGTTCAAATAGGATTTTATGGAAACTTCAAGGGCTATTTTGAAAGTGTGGAAATCAGATAAAATTAGCTGATTGGGTTAGCTATTTGGATGGTTTAGGCTGCCCCATTTGCTAGGTGGATCAATCTTCTTTACTTAGCACAATTGGGTATCTTTTCATCTTCAGGCTTATAATTAATTTTTAACACAATTAATTTTGGATCAAAATTAATTTTAAAATATTTTTAAGACATATTTTTGGACCATCCATGGTTGGAAAACATTATTAGTCTTGCTCTTAATCACTTGATGTACAATATTGCCCCAATGGTTCAAGCTTCTTTAGGTGTTTGCCTAGCCAATGTGCACCTTTTGTGCAAAACTATAAAAAAAACCAAATTTGTGTAAATTTATTATAAAATAATTAAAATTTAATATGTTAATAATTTAAGTGCAAATTAGTTATTTTATAATTAAAGTATGAAATTCAAAAAAAATACTACGAAACTGCACAAATTAGGGCTCAAAAGGTGCTGAAAAAGTCTACATATTTTTGTGTTTCCAGTTCTCCTTCGGAGCTTCTTCAGGATCTTCCTCTTTCTCCAATTCCCTCTTTTTCTTCACCTTGCTTGAGTCAATCACTACCTCGTACTTGGTTGCTGGGAATTGTGGCTGCTTTAACCCGCTTTTCCTTGCATAGTCTTCAAAGATTGATCCGCCTTCTTACATCCATTGAATGATCCATTCCAAATCTGGTAACACATTGTTGCCTTGTTGTGGTTTGGTTTTTGTTGCCTTATTTCGTTTCTAGTTTCCTGTAACGTATTCTAAACTTGGTTTCAAGACTGAAAACTTGCTCGGTTATAAGACACATCCTAATCGTCTCATCAGTAGCTTCGCTTGTTGGCATATGGTCGTTACCAAGTGTGGGAACAATAGTTCTACTTTTTTTCCTCGCACATTAGAGCATGATTTGATATATCCATGTTCCCACACAAATTTGTTCCTTCGTTAAAATTACATATAACAAGGTTGCCTGGAATGTATCAATGTTGGACATGTCCGTTGTTAGGAAAATTTGAGTACTAATAAATTTCAACCACATTCATATCGTCGGAGTTAACTTTGCTTAAGAGAACGATATAGGATAATCTGTGCCTAAGTGGCATTTCTAGTCACCCTTCTTGTTCATTAGAAGTTTAATTATGTCATTCATATTCTCTCTCAAGAACTACATTAGGTTAATTAGTTGAACGAAATCACAAAGATATGGCAAAATGTCATAATAACTTGCTATCTTGAGTGGCGAGATAGTCATCTCCTTTCCTCGAAAAGAGAACCACATCCATAGTGCCTCCATTGGTCTACTCACATCTGCCTTCTTCAAAGTTACAAAAAATTCATGCATAATTAGAAAGTACATCAACTTGGTCGGGTTTGTGCAGAACTTCTCTCATCGATGGTGTAACAACCTATTTTTAGTCAAATCGGAATAGTGGTTTTGAAACCACAAATATGAGGTTGAAATAATTATTTTATTATTATTTTAATGTCTACAACATAATAGTATGATTGTGTGAAAGTTTCGTTAAGAAATTTTATCATTTGAATGTTTAATTTGATAAAAAGGACTAAATTGCATAAAGTGTAAAAGTGATATTCTAATAGCTAAAGGTGTTTAATAGCTATGGAATATTAAAGTGGAGGTCCTTATGTGATAATTAGACCATTAATAATATGAGTGGACAAAGATGGGCATCTTTTTAATGGTTTTAAAGGTTAATGTAAAGGTTAATTTAGCAATTAGATAATTTAAATGATAATTAATAAAACAAAATGCCATTTAATCTATTCATCATCTTCCTAACCAATTATTAAAGAGGAAAAATCCGTTAAAATAGCTTCAAGGTTTGGCTAGCTATCATCTATGCATATCAAGAAAAGCGAAATACGAATTTAGATCGAGGATAGAATAAGGTTTTGGACTAATAAACTCGTTTCATCATTTTTGGCATTCGAGGTAAGTTCATATGTAATAAGCAATGTTATATTTGTATTTTAAATGCTTTGGTATTGCATAAATTGTGAATACGACACTACAAACATGTTTGAAGACGATTTGGCAAGTGTGAAATCCCGGTTGAACCTTAGGAATAGATTAGGATACAAATGTCATATCATTAAGGGTTATGTGATTTGGGTGTTGGTACGTACGTCCTACCAGTGGCTAATTTATTCACCACGTGTTACGGATACTCATCAGCTTGTATGAGCAGCATCATGTAGCTTCGTCATGACTGTCAGTTTGTGTGAGCAGACCCGTTGATAGCTCGAGGGTGAGCGTTATATGTGATATGAGATTGAGATAGCTTTGTGTAATAGCGCAAATTTCAGTGATATCAGAATGGTGATTTGAGATCACTAAATCTGACATGTGAGTTTAGATATTAGTAAGTAAAATTTAAGTGTGGTTTTAGAAATAATTTCGAATTAGTGAAATTATGAATTAAAAGAAATTTATAGATTAAATAAGATAAAAATGAGGTATAGAGACCTCAAATTCATAAACCGAGCCATAAATATTTTTATAAATATTTATGGAGTGTTAGTAAGTTAGTATTAAAGTTTCGTTAAGAAATTTTAAGGTTTCGGTAGTCAATTGGGTAAAAAGGACTAAATTGAATTAAGTGCAAAATTGTGAAATGTGATTAAATAGCTCTAGTAATTATTAAAGGAGGACTAAATAGGCAATTAAACACCTATTATTGGGTTGGATGGCATGAGTGTGCAGGAAAAATAAAAATCAAGTGTGAATAAGGGGCAAAATTGGAAATAAGGTAAAATTAAATTGTAAAATATGATATATTAGGTAAAATCTAGAGTTTTCTTTATTTTTTCTTCATCCTCTCCAGGAAAAACACCATTGAAGGGTTCTTTTAAGCTGGTCTCTCATATTTTTACTACATGTAAGTCAATTCTTGATTATTTCTTGTAAATTTTGTGTTTTCGAGACTTTTACAACTAGGTCCACTTGTTTAATTCATTAGTTTTTGATTTCATGGGTAATTTTGAAAGTTTCCATGAATAAGTGCTGAACTTTTATGATGATTTATCATGGAATTATGGTTTTAATTTATTATATGATGATTTTATGAAGAGATTTACATAGAAATTTATTTTAGGACCTAATTGTGAAAGTTGTTGGAATTAGGGTTTTGTGTTGAAGCTTAGAATGTCAAAGGCTGTGAAGTAGTTTGTAGTGTTTAGATAAAATGATATTTGAAAGGAATTAGTTTAATTGATGAATGAATTGAACAGAGACTAAATTGTAAAAATGAAAAGTTTAGGGTAATAGTGTAATTTCAAAAATTTAAGGGCATAAGTTGTGAAATAGAATAGAATCGAAATAGATGCTAATGAAGGAATGATTTTATAATTATAGATCAAGAAAACGAAGTGAATCGTGGAAAGGAGAAAATTCAAGAATAGTCCCTGACTTTCTACGACTTTTGCAAATTAGCCAGGTAAGTTCATATGGAAAATTTAATGTTTTGTTATAAAAATATTGTTTAAGTATATTATTGTATATGAATACTATTAAATTGTAAAAAGTATGAAATAGTATTTAAGTAAAAATACATATTATTTGGAATAATGGATTTGAGTGCTTCCATTCTGTGACCATAATGAATTGACGGAAAAGATGTGATATGTGCTTCAGTATAAGATCATAGCCCAATGTGATTCGAGTTCCCGTATAAGACCATAACTGGGCTATGGCATTACTGTGATGTGATAATGTTATTCCATATAAGACCATATCTGGGATATGGCATCAGTATGTTATGTGATCCATGTAAGACCATGGCAGGGCTATGGCTTCGGTGCGTGATGTGTGACAATGTGAAAGTCCATAGTTTACTATGGCAGTGTGATAATGAAGCACTCAATTCCTTTATTGTTCATTAATTTGACAACGGAAGTAAATGAGAAATGGGCCCAAGGGAGTTAAATTTGTGAATAGCAACTTGGAAATTATCCAAATGAGTTTATTAATGAAATTGTGATTTACAGGATGAATTAGATAAGCTAATAGATATATGATTGTGTATAATATTTGGTAAGATATGTGTAATTATGCCTATGAGCTTACTAAGCTTCTATAAGCTTACTTGTGTATGTTATTTGTTTTGTAGATTAACTTATATACATACGGAGGATCGGATCTACATCAAGGGTCACACTATCCAGATTTACTCCGGTAGATTTTGTTAAATAACTTTTTGATTTATATGGCATGATAGAAGTTGATTTGATAATATAATTGTGTGAATGATTAAATAAGTAAAGTATGTTAAATGTGATGTTTTGTGTTTGAAAATGAAATATACATATTTTGGATTGAAATAATTGATTGGTTGGGTTCTATTAGTGTATAATTGTGTTTAGGTACAAGAAATGGATAAAAGAATGTTATTTGATCAAGATTTATGAGTTAATGTTTTGGGCATAAATTAAGTGTGTTTGATATGTGAAAATATCTTAAAAATAGTGAAAAATGCGGTTTTCACACGGCCAAGTCACATGGGCTTGTGCCCAGGCCGTGTGGTAAAGTCAGAATTTCCCACGAGCAGGCCACACGGGCATGTCCCAGGCCACATGGGCGTATGCCCCTATTTTCAAGGAAAATTGTCCAAAGTTCCCGGTTTAGTCCCAAATTACTTCCTCAGTATATTTTGGGCCTCGTAGGTCCATATTAAGGACTTAAAGATGAAATTTGAGAGATTTTTAAATTGAAATACAGATTTATGACTCAGTTTTATACGTTTATTATTGTTTAATTCAGGTAGCACCTCGAACTTGTTAGTACAAAACTCCGGTAAGGAAAAATCTCGAACACACGATCGGAACTCGAAAAGAAAAAGAAGAAATAGGACAGGCTCCAAGGTGTGTATCAAGCCACTATCTTTAAGGTTATATTCGCCCCCACTTATCTTCAGTGTGCAAACGAGTTCCAAGCAAATTAACCTCGAGGATACAATGAAGCCAATGACTATTTGTGTTTTGCACTGACGAGAATAGTCCACTATGCACTGAGTAATGTATAACAAAAACTCAATTTCTACAAAGGATTTCTGCAGCAATACTTTATAGAATAATCTAATAATATTAGAAAATGAATGAAGAGAAGAAATAATATTAGAATTTGTTGATATGATTTCCAAATGAAATCCCATTCCTATTTATAGGAATTTTCATGTCTCTTCATAGAGACATCTTTCAATAGGTGTCTTTATGAATAAATAAATAATAATAATTATTCATTTAATTTTGTAACTATTCAAATAATATTTTTTGAATAGTTATAATTCTTTTTTAAAAAATCAAATGATATAACTTTTGACCAATGACCAAAAGTTTTATCTTTTGATTAATTACACCCATTCATTTATAGTTATTGGGATACTATAAATATTTGAAAATATTCTAACAATCTCCCCCCATTTTCAAAATATTTAGATTTTGATATTCTTGGAAATTAATTTGCATAAATAAAGGTGTCTTACGATTGAACCTTCACTTAGTGAAAACATGTTAAAGTTAATCGAAATTGTATGGTAGACTAAGCTTTGAACCAACTATTCCATTTGATTAACTGAACACATCTCACACAATGATTTCAACATCAGTCAATGCATAGTATCTAGGGACACTATTATAGCCATGTGTCTATGTCCTCTTTTCATGAGTGCTGTCAGAGCCAAGCCCTTAAGCTCCTAGAAGCGGCCACACTTCCACTCACATAGGTAGATCCCATCAAAAGTGTTCCCGTAATTATAACACTCTAACATATTCATGTTATGGGTTCATTAAGAGTACATTACTCATCCTTCCCTTATCATTACGGGTACCTAGCACTTTAATCTTAGGATGGATTTATTTATAGTGCTAACAGTCACTTACTAATGATGTACTTTGTCTCATTGAACTCAAGACTTGACGTTATACCAAGCGTTGAGTCGAGTTTCCATCATGGGTGACTCTAATTAATAGGCTTGAGTCCCATCCCTTTTGAGGTCCTTTTTACTGCATCTCTAGCAAGACTTTTTGTCAAAGGATCTGCCAAATTTTCACTTGACCTCACATAATTAATAGTGATCACTCCATCAGAGATTAATTGTCAGACATAACTATGTCTTAATCCAATGTGTCTAGACTTTCCATTATATACTTGGCTATATGCCTTTGCTAGAGTAGCCTCACTATCACAACAGATAGAAATAGGTGAAATTGGCTTAAGCCATAAAGGTACATCATAAAGCAAATTTCTTAACCATTCTGCTTCTTTAGATGCAGCGGCTAATGCAATAAATTCTGCTGCCATGGTGGAATCAGTAATACATGTTTGTTTCTTAGAACCCCAAGAAATGACTCCTCCACCAAGAATGAAGATCCACCCACTAGTAGATGCATGATCTTCTAAACTTGTAATCCAACTAGCATCCGAATACCCTTCTAAAACTGGAGGATATCCATTATAACACAATCCATAGTTAATAGTTTTCTTTAAGTACCTAAGTACTCTATTTAAAGCTTGCCAATGCAAACTACTTGGATTACTTGTGTATCTACTCAATTTTCCAATAGCTTATGCAATATCTGGTCTTGTACAAGTCATTATGTACATAAGACAACCAATTAGACTTGCATATTTCAATTGATCAATTTTCCTACCAGCATTAGATACTAATTTTAATTGAGGATCCATAGGTGTAGATGCTGGTATACAGTTGAAAAGATCAAACTTTTTAAGCACATTTTCAATGTAATGTGATTGTGATAAAGCTATAGTGCTTTCATCTCGGGTTATTTTAATCCCAAGAATTACATCTGCTACACCCATATCCTTCATAGCAAAGTTGTTTGACAAGAATTTCTTTGTGTTTTCTATTTGTTCCAAATCCGTGCCAAAAATGAGCATGTCATCTACATATAAGCAAATTATAACACCCTTTCCCTTATCAAATTTACTATATATGCACTTATCGGATTCATTTATTTTATAGCCATTAGCTAAAACAACCTTGTCAAACTTTTGGTGCCATTGTTTTGGTGCTTGTTTAAGCCCATATAAAGATTTAACAAGCTTACATACCTTATGCTCTTGTCCTGGAACAACAAATCCTTCCGGTTGCTCCATGTACACTTCCTCTTCCAATTCACCATTTAAAAATGCAGTTTTAACATCCATTTGGTGAACAACCAAATTATATATAGAGGTAAGTGATATTAATAGTCTAATTGTAGCAATTCTTGCTACTGGAGCATAGGTATCAAAGTAATCAATACATTGTCTTTGTGTAAAACCTTTTGCTACCAACCTTGCTTTAAATTTATCAATGGTTCCATCGACCTTCATTTTCTTTTTGAAGATCCATTTACAACCTATTGGTTTGGAACCTGGTGGAAGATCAACTAAGATCCAAGTTTGATTTCCCATTATTGAATCCATTTCATCATTTATTGCTTCTTTCCAAAAAGCAGAGTCTTGAGATTTCACTGCTTCTTCAAATGAATAGGATCAAATTCGGTATTATAACAATAAGGTATCTTATTGCATATACTTTCACCTTTTCCTTCTACAAGAAACATAATGAAATCTGGTCCAAAATCTTTGACCTTTTTAATCCTCTTACTTCTTCTTAATTCTTGACAAGATTCATCATTATTATCAATTTGTTTCAATGGAATCTCATTCTCATTTGAAGAATGAATCAATTGTTGTGGTTGTAATTGTCTTGATATAGAATTAAATCTATTTTCATCAAAAATAGCATCTCTTGATTCAATAACCGTATTAATTGAAATTGAATCATTTGGTTCAATTACTATGAACCTATATGCCTTGCTATTATGTGCATAACCTATAAATATGCATTCAATTCCTCTTTCACCTAACTTTTTACGTTTAGGTGTTGGAACTTTTACAATAGCTCTACAACCCCAAACCTTTAAATAATTAAGGTTTGGTTTCCTTTTCTTCCATTGTTCATAGGGGGTTATTTTAGTTTCCTTATTAGGAACTCTATTCAATATATGACAAGCTGTTAGAACAGCTTCTCCCCAAAAACCCTGTCCAAGACCTGAATATGATAACATTGAATTTACCATTTCAATCAAGACTCTATTTTTCCTTTCAGCTACACCATTTTGTTGTGGTGTGTAAGGGGCTGAAACTTGATGGACAATTCCAGTGAGTTCAAAATAACTTGGATTATAGTATTCTCCACCTCTATCCGATCTTAAGCACTTGATAAATGATTCACACTGAAGTTCAACTTCAGATTTATAAACTTTAAATTTATCAAGCGCTTCATCTTTTGAATGCAATAAATATACATAACAATATCTAGAACAATCATCAATAAAAGTAACAAAATATTTCTTTCCACCTAATGTAGGAGTATTATGCAAGTCACATCAATCACTATGTATCAAATCAAGCAATTTTGTTTTCCTTTTAACCTTAGGGAAATGATTTCTTGTAATTTTAGTCAACATACAGGTATTGCATTTTTCAATATTATTATTAAAAACAGGAATTAAATCTAATTTATACATGTTATTCAATTTTCTATAATTCAAATGACCTAATCTATAATGCCACAAACAAAATGATTCAACCATATAAGCAGAAATAGTATTTTTATTCTTATTAATAATATTAAGTTTGAACATGCTTTCATACATATACCCTTTTCCCACAAAAGTTCCTCCCTTAGACAAAATAAACTTATCTGCCTCAAAAACAAGTTTGAAACCAAACTTATTCAACAGACTTCCAGACACTAAATTTTTCCTAACTTCTGGTACATAATATACATCATTTAAGGTTAAAACTTTCCAGAAGTGAATTGTAGTTCAACAGACCCTTTGCCTTTAATTGTTGCGGTGGAAGAATTTCCCATGTACAAGACATTGTCATTTTCACATTGTGTGAACTTTGTGAACTTGCTTTTGTCTTTGCACACATGTTTGGTTACTCCGGTATCAATCCACCATGTATTATCATCTTGTGCCATATTAATTTCAGATATCATTGCAACGAACTTTTCGTTATTATCAGCCTTAGAAGATGATTTCTTCTTTAAAAATCGACATTCATTCTTGAAATGTCCCGGCTTTCCACAATGATAGCATGAGCCCTTTTGTTTCTTTTTGAACTTAGGTGCTCTATCAGTCTGATTGAACTTTCTCTTGAATGGTTTAGTAGTCTGTACTTCCTCCGTAACATGTACTTTGGCATTTTCAGAATTTAGGTTCTAATCTTGTTTTCGATACTCTTCTTCAATACGAAGATGATTTGCCAAAGCCTCAAGAGATATTTCCTCTTTCTTATGTTTTAGACTTCTTTTAAAGTCTTTCCAAGATGGAGGAAGTTTGTTTATTATGGAGGATACCATAATCATTTCATCCATTTTCATATCATATTGCTTAAATTGATTCAGCATCTTTTCAATATCACGAAATTGTTCCATAACAGAACGACCATCAACCATTTGATAATTATTGAAACGACTGACAAGAAATTTCTTACTTGTAACATCTTCGGTCATGTATCTTGCCTCCAATTTGTCCCATAATTCTTTAGCGGTGACGTCGTTTTGGTAGGTGTCGAACAAACCATCAGATAAACCATTCAATATGTGGCCCATGCACATGTAATCAGCATTGTCCCATTATTGTCTTTCTCGGGTTGCAGCAACAGATTCATTTTCATTCTCTTCAGGTCTTGGAGTATCCAAAACATAAGCAATCTTCAAAGTTGATAACAAAAAGTGCATCTTTTTCTGCCATCGTCGAAAATTGCCACCATCAAAACGATCAAGTTTAACAAAGTTGGAAGCCAACTCCCTTAGTGTTCCACTTTCATGTGTTGTGGTAGTCATCATGAAATATAACATTAAAATTGTTAGTACAAAACTCCGGTAAGGAAAAATCTCGAACACACGATCGGAACTCGAAAAGAAAAAGAAGAAATAGGACAGGCTCCAAGGCGTGTATCAAGCCACTATCTTTAAGGTTATATTCGCCCCCACTTATCTTCAGTGTGCAAACGAGTTCAAGAAAATTAACCTCGAGGATACAATGAAGCCAATGACTATTTGCGTTTTGCACTGACGAGAATAGTCCACTATGCACTGAGTAATGTATAACAAAAACTCAATTTCTACAAAGGATTTCTGCAGCAATACTTTATAGAATAATCTAATAATATTAGAAAATGAAGGAAGAGAAGAAATAATATTAGAATTTGTTGATATGATTTCCAAATGAAATCCCATTCCTATTTATAGGAATTTTCATGTCTCTTCATAGAGACATCTTTCAATAGGTGTCTTTATGAATAAATAAATAATAATAATTATTCATTTAATTTTGTAACTATTCAAATAATATTTTTTGAATAGTTATAATTCTTTTTTAAAAAATCAAATGATATAACTTTTGACCAATGACCAAAAGTTTTATCTTTTGATTAATTACACCCATTCATTTATAGTTATTGGGATACTATAAATATTTGAAAATATTCCAACAGAACCCAGTTCCGGCATCGGATATGGGCGATGGGTGTTACACCTTGGCTATGTGTTTGGCATTTAGGGTGCGGGATTTCCCAAGTATCCGATAGTATTCCGAATGGTTCAACGGGTATATGAAAGATATAGATGAGTATGAGATTGATACGAGATGGTACAGGTATGTGCATGAGCCATATAAGCTTTAAATCGAAGAAACTTGTGAAGTTCATTTCTAGCCTTATGATTGAATACTTGATAGGTTTGTGTATTTACGTAAGTTGTATATTTATATGATCAAATGTTTGAATTGTATATTTTTGGTAAGTTGAGTTATTTTCATACGAGCTTACTAAGCTTTATAACTTACATTATTTGTTTTTCTATGTTTTATAGTGAAATCAAAGCTAGCTCGGATTCGGGAATCCTCGGAGACCTCATCACACTATCAAACTATCACTCTGGTACTTTTGAATTTATATATTTGGTTATATGGCATGTATAGGAAGTGTGGTCATTTTGGTTATGATTTGGTAATGAATTTAGCCATTTGAGTTGGCTTGTAAATGTTAAGTGTTTGATGTGTGTATAGCCATGAGACTTGGCTTATTTTGGTATATTTTTGGTGATGTATATATATGTGCATATGAATCTCGTTATCTGCTTGATGCTGGATTGTAAATGCTTGTGGTGAATGGTTGAGATTTAAGTTTGGTATGTTTGTGAATTTAGGTCAAATAATGCATATTTGAAAATGGTTATATTAATGATGTGAGAAAGTGAAGTTTGGTATTAAATTGAATAGCATATTGTGGTATTGTGTGTCTTGTATATGTTGGTATTAAAATGGCATGATTTATGGTTGGTTGAGGTTGGATGAATGCCTATTTATGTCTTGTTTGGTGCCATTTGGTTTGGTGTAGGTGTATACAAATTTGGGTGGCAATTTGGCTTGGTAAATAGCCTACTTTTGTCCATATAGGCAGAGACACGGGCATGTGTCTCAGTCGTGTGACACACGGTCAGGTTACATAGCCGTGTGTCCCCTGGTGTTGAATTATAAATCAAGCCAGTATGCTCTACACGACTCAGCACATGGGCGTGTGACTTGGCCGGTGGTATAAGTTAGTATACCCTATAGGTTTGGCACGGCCTAGCACACGACCTGGTACACGGACATGTGTGGCCATTTTAAAGGGCATACGGGCGTGTGTATTGGCCGTGTGACCCAAGTTAGAGAGTTACACGGGGTCAGACACGGGCCGGGACACGGCCATGTGATACCATTTCGAATGTCCCCACGGCTTGTGACACGGACGTGATTTTGGCCTGTGAGACACACGGTCAGGCCACACGGGCGTGCATCCCCTGTATTTTGGAAAATTTTTCTAAGTGTTCCAAAATTATCCTGAGTTACCGGTTTAGTCTTGAACCATTTCAAATGCATGTTTAGGGCCTCGTAGGCTCGTATTGGAGACAATGTAATGATGTTGAATGATAAATTACATGGAATTTGTAGATGTAAGTGAAATGTATGTTTAATTGTTTAATAAGTCTGGTAATGCTCTGAAACCCTATTCTGGCGTTGAATACGGGTAAGGGGTGTTACAGATGGTATTGGATTAAGTTATGCATTTCATTCTTCGATGCGTTTAAAGATTCAAAACCTCATTTTTGCAACGAAATTTTGCGTTAAGCTATAAGAAAGTTGCTTTTGAGCACCCATTCCGAAGGGTAGGTGTGGTTATCCACTATGGATTTGCTACCGAAAGGATTACTATGCATGCTTTGAGGTTTGGAAATAAAGGGAAAATAGGGGAATTTACAGAATTCTGGGTAAAAGTTTGGTAAACGTTGCTTTGGTTGGCTATGACAGGGTAAATGGTTTAGTAGCTGCTAAGGGCAATATATAGAAGCCACCTAGGGCTTTACTTGTTGTCCAACCTTGGTGAAAATCTCTGAAGATCGCGTTGAATCAAGAGTAGAAAGTTGCCAAAAAAGGCTTATGTGTCGTGCTAAAGAGTATGTATGGCACGACACAAAAGCAATTTTTACCCCTGTGTGTATAGAGTTCAAAGGTGTGTCATGCCACAGATATGGTGTTGTGTGACACGACAATGAACTTTGGCATACTTAGCTTTTGTTGCACCAGGAAATCATTGTGTCAACACAACTTCAAATTGGCTTCTCTGAAACTTGTAGAAGGTCTTCGATTTCCAGTACATGCATCCTACTAACGTTTAGCCCTTCCATTGTGCTCGGAAACTTGTTCCCTAATAATTCCTAACAAAATAAAATGTCTAATTCCTAATGCTATTAATTCAAAAGAAAATTAATATATATTATTTACAAATTAATTAAATTTGATGGTTAAATTTTTGGTTATGCTACTGGACTTGTCCAGGAATTCCTTGAACTTTACCATCGATTTTAAATGTCAGTCTTACCTATCTTGGACCCATTAATCATTCCTTACTCCACTAGAGTCTTGCCATTTGTCTCGTTCTCTCATCGTATGAATAGCTACATTTGCAACACTCAAAAATCCTTTTGATCAGGGCTGTTAGGGGTTAAATTGAACAATATATAACATTTTTCTCTAAGAAATCCCTCATTTTCAGAATATTGGCCACATTAGGACACTTCCATCTTATCATACCTCAAAAATGACGGATCTAAAAAGGTGAGTAAGTTATGTATGCAAACTGTTTTGGCATTGTGGTAGTATAATTTGCCACCCTGCTAACTTGCTGGTGAGTTATAGTATTAGTGTATACAAGCGTTAAAGTATTTTCCCTTTAGCAGTACCTAAGAATTTAGTTACAGGTATCTTCAAGTGGGGAGAAGAGTACGCCCAAGAAAGAGTACGCCCTAGAGTATTAGTGAAGCACGAAGAGCCTATCAAGTGTATAAGAAAGCTGTAAGAGACTTAGTTGCCTTTAAGACCATGTCATACGCAAGTCATCACTAAGGTATAATACGCTCAGTTTTCATGAGCACTTTTCAAGTTGGTTCTTGTAATGCAATTAGTTGGGAGTCTATTGGATTGATTTGACCCTTCTTATGACTAGTCAAAAGTAAAGTAGATCTTCACCAGATTTTTTTACCTACCTTTTGATTTGGTAGGGAAACTAGGGGGACTGAGAGTATATTTATTAAAGGGAGGGGAACGTTCCAAATGGTTTTTCTTTTTGCTTAACGTTCAGGATCTTCTCTCTAACCTAAATGTTCTCTTCTTCTTCGTTAATATAGAGTTAAGACCTCATTTAACCAATGGATGATTCAACCTTCTGGTAAGTCTTATTGCCTTGTCTGTTACGATTGTTGATGAGTAAGGATACTAAAAGGTGTGAGAACAATAGGGTGTGAGTAGAAAGCCCTGCATAGGGGTCACATGTAGTTGAAGCTTTAGTAAAATATATGTAAAAGGGGATACTAATGGAAATTCCATGATCTTGTAAGCAATTGCTACTGCTGGATTGGGAAGGACAATTGAAATAGAAGATCCAGATCGAGTCAAAGGTAGGTCTTTGGTGAGTCTCTAAACCCAACTTCTGTATAATATTTTATAATGATTCCTTATACAGTCGATGTTCATATAGATGCTCATATCTTCTTGAGGAGTTGTTGTATGTATAGATATGTGTGTGTTCTCTATGAAACATTTTTATGTATGTACTGAAGTGTACGATGTGCGGCATGAAAATAACGATATGTGGTAAGCATGTATGTGAAATTATGTGTTGGAAAGTATGATTCTGTTAAGGGTATGTGTGAGGTCTATGTAAATGTGTCCAAAATGTTATTAGACTGATGCATGCCAAATTTTTGTTGGTGACAAGGGGGTTCGAGCAGTGTGTTGGTAAAATATGTGATATGATAATATACCTCGCGGTGACTGTTTGATGACGTTTGTCGGGACAATAAACATGAAGGGTAGTATGACAAAATGTTGTCTGTCGGGACTGTAAAAACGAGAAAAGGCCAGTGTGGTAGTTATGTGAAAAGACCAAGGCCATGGCACATTATGGAAATTAAGGATGAACAACTTTTGTCTACTAGTGTCTTTGTGTGTCCTAGAGGCGATGATGGGCAAACCTCAAGCTATGTTGAGTTTAGGCAAATCATATCATCAAACATGATAGTTAGTGTCATGCCATAGTGCAAACCAATCCAAACCAAACCTTTATGGCGAGATATCTGTAAAGCCTTTGTGGTGAATTATCTAAGGAGCATATGTGGCGTATTGTTTTGGAAGCCTTTGTGGTGAATTATCTGTAATACCTTTTTAGTGAATTATCTGAAGAGCCTATGTGGTATATTGTTTGGGAAGCCTTTGTGGTGAGTTATTTGGAAAGCTTGTAAAGCAAATTCTGTAACACCTAAGTGGTGAGTTGTTAGTCCGCCTTTATGGTGTGATCTGGGTATGCTTATGAGGCATTTTCTGAAAGAGTTCTCAACATTGTACTCGACTGATGAATCCACCATAGTAACTCAAGTTTAAAGAACTTTGCACGTATGCATTTATGGGCGGCGTAAGTGTTCGCAAAGTCTGGAAGCTTTCACATTTTGTATTAAAGTCATCTGAGCTTCTATTGGGTGATATAAAATATTACCTTCATTGAACTAAATTTGATGTCTGGACAACGTGAAGATATAGTGTGACTGATATTTCGAGAGCCACTAGAGGAGTGTTTGAAGGTATATCATTTTGAGAAATGTATCCAAATTTCTATCTCCAAGTGATTTCAAAATGGGATCTGCTCTAAGGTTGGAAGTCTGTGATCTGCCAATCAAGTGGAACGTGTACAAGGTGGTTAAGTTAGAGGTTGGTGTATAGTTATCCACCAGGAATCAGAAAAGTATCTTCCAAAATTTGAAAGGAAGTCTAGAATTCTTAAGTCGAGGAATTCAACATCGTTTAAAGGTAATAATAGTTCAGATTCACTAAGTCTTGTTGAAATTACAGGTGCCTATTTGTAATACAGGTTCTTCGAATTAAACCTGTGTGTCTAGAGGGACCAAGCCAGGATTGTGCCAGGGTGGCAGTTTGGAGAATGATATTATGCATATAGAGGGGCACTATTGGGAACATGGTGATTAGTACTCTACACCATGATTTAGTTACTTTAAACAAATATATAAGTCATAATGTCTTATGTTGCTTTTAAAAATCTATTGTAATTAATAAATGTTCCTTTTAAATCTTTTGACTTAGAAAAGATTATGAATACACAAGAAGTACATCCAATATGGTTTTAGCTAGTTGTAAAATTTTTGTTAATTATTTAAGTGTTGTGATATCCTATATCCGGGCCCGGTAAAACAGGTCGGGTATAGGGTGTTATATATCTTGTCATTGACTTTTATTATAAGCTCATTTCACTTTAGAATGATTTTTGATTTCGAAGTGGCAAGAATTGGCCTACACAACAAAATGGGGATTTCTCAATCTTCCTCAAAGTCTTGGACTACAAAGTCAATGAGGATTAAAAATCCTTGTACTTTAACCAATACATCTTCAAGTACACCTTTCGGGTGCACTAAAGATCTATTGACAAGTTGTAGCGTTATTGAGGTATTTTTAAGATCCCCGAGTCTGAGTGTTCGATAGATCGATAAGGCCATTAAATTTATGCTAACCCCTAAATCGCAAAGGGCTTTGCTAAATGTCTATCCCCTATCTCTATTGGGATTATAAAACTACCCGAATATTTTAACTTTGGGGGTATATTCTTTGAAATTAATGCGCTACACGAGGCATCAATGTCGATTTGCTCTTTCTTTTTCTTTTTCCTATGCATTTTCATGATTTCTTTTAAATACTTGGCATATTTTGGAATTTTATTAATAAGCTCTAACAGCGACAAATTAACATTGAGATATTTAAATAAATTTAGAAAAATTATAAAATCTACCTTGTCCCTCTTTTGCTTTCTCCTTTTCCGTGGATTTTTTGACCTCTTTGTGAACCTCCTCTTCATGGATGGGTGTGATTGGAGACTTTAATGCCTTGCCCGATCGTAACACAATCGCCTTTGCATGTTCTTTCCCATATATTCGAGGGTTGTTTTTGATGCTACTAGGGAAACTTTGACCATTTTGCTTCTAAACTATTGTCCTGAGCTAGCTCATTTAGTCACAAAATTATCCATCTGAGATTCAAGTCATCCACACATCACTTGGTCTTGTCGAATATCGATCTTCATTGTTTGCATCTTTCCCTCTAGCCTGTCGAATCTTTGACCACATGTAGTATGGTCGTTACCTATGATACATTGTTGAAATGGTGGAGGTTAATAAGTCGTGTTTTGTTGAGTTTGTGCTTGATTTTCTCCCCTTTGCTTACCTACCTTTTGAACTTCAGATGATCTCTCTAACCAGGATTATAAGTATCTGAGTACGGGTCGCGACCTCTATTATTTACGTAACTTGCTTTCTTAGGTTGGCTTCCCAAGTGTAGCTTCATTCTCTTTGGCTGGACTGGCGTCTCCAGATGATTAACCTTTTGTAAAATTTTTTAAATCTATCCTCTTCGTTCCCTTTGTTCACTGCTTTCACTATTGGAGTCTTTGATTGGTTAATAAAACTTTCTTTAGGCCATATGTTTTAGCCATATATTCAATGATTTATAAGCTTGTTTGTACGTATGAAACATGAGAGATCAGCCGGATGCTCCATCTAGATTAGATCTAATATGTCCGTCAACATCATTGTAGAATATTTGAATTTGGAACCATGCTTGCTATCCGTGGTGTGGCCACTTACTTATCATTATCTTGAAATGCTCCCACACCTTGTAAAGGGTTTCATCTTTGTATTGTTTAAAATTAGTTATTTCTCGCCGAAGTTGAATGGTTCTACTAATCGGGAAAACATTATGAAATTTTTTTCCACTAGATCAGTCCATGTTGTAATGGAATCTGGTTCTAATGAATCTAACCAATCGGCTACATTATCGCATAATGAAAACGAGAATAAACGTAGATGTATAGCATATTCAGATACCCCGTTATACTTGAAGGTATCACATAGTTAAAAGACTACTTGAAGTGTTGGTTTGGGTCTTCAACCTTGCTCCTTTTAAATTGTAGTGTGTTTTGGATCATCTGTATTGTGGCTACTTTTACCTTGAAATTATTGGCATTAATTGCCAGGCGCTCAATGCTTCCTCACACCACGTCTAGGGTAGGTAAGACGTACTAATGCAACATCCACTGAGCCATTAGGAATTCTTCCCGATTATTTTCTTGTGGTTCTTTGAATAACAGATTTTCCTGGGATAAGTTTATAACCACGGGTGGATTGTTTTCCATTAATTAACGGTTGCGCTTGAGTAGTTACTTTGGATCTAGGTAAGGTTGAATCGGAATGCTAGAGCTTCGGGTCATAAATGACATGAAAGAAAATAAAAATTAAAAATCAAAAATTAAAAATCGTATCTCTAGGTCCTAGCATTCCTACTTATATTTTTAGTTGTAAAAAAATATTTTCAAATCTTTTGCCAAAACCTCCCTGACAACGGCACTAATAACTTGACCACCCATAAATGAACTATTGTTTATAGAATAAATTTAACACCAAAAAAATAAGAATTAAGAACAACGGTGTCCGCAAGTGCACAAGTCAAATTGTAATATAGTTGTACAATGAAATATTGAAAGTATTCTAAGGATCATACTGAAGAGAGGCTAGAATTAATAACGAAAATACTTTTTACATTAATACGCCTAACTAGTAGTAATTACTTCTTATATTACGATGGATCATAAAATAGTTTTAGAGGAATAAAAATAAATAAATAACAAAAGGAAATAAATAACAAGAAATAAACAAATGAATTAAATTGGTAAATCAATCAAGAATATTAACGTGCTTCAAGGTTTGCAACTAACTAAGGATTAAGGGTCTAGAGTGGAATAATCATCGATCAAGCAATTATTACCTCCCGACCCTAATTAACTTAACCGATTGAGTATCTTCTAATCTTACTTTCTCAACTAGGATAAATTACGATTTACTTGGTTCGACTTATCTTCCGATTTAATCTAGCCTATGATCACTTATTAGGGTTGTCAAGCCTAATAGTTTAAAAACACATAATTTATACCAACTAATCCATCCCGAGAAATCCCAAATCCTACGTTAGTCACATTCCCATACACTTGTTAATCTCCCCTAAGGGATTTAGCCACTCATGTTATTCATAATCTCAACCTCGATTGAACAAACAGTGTGAGAAACATGATCAATTCAAAGAAGAAAAGAGATTTGAATAATTGTGGATTGAGTATCGAATGGGAAACGAAGTAACAAATCTCTTGATTGGAATAATGAAATAAAACAAATGCAAAGGAAAATGTAAACTGAATACTTTAATTAAACAAACAAGTCCTCGAATCAAATTTGATTCAATAAGAAGAATAAGAAAATAAACTAAAACAAATTCTAAACTGTGAGGGTTTTTGAAGGCGAATAGGACGACTTGATTACATTGAACTCTTAATGACTGATTTATAGAGGTGTTGGCAGCCCAAATTAGGTCTTTGACACGTCCTAGGTCTTTGTATGAGTCTGATTGCATGGACGAAAATAACCTCGGTAAACATGGGCAGCACATCGATCTGTATCACGCCACACCCATTGCGTGGGATGACACGACACCAAATTCCTTCCTTGTGTCGTTCATTTGCTACTTGATGTCCTGAGAAGCTTGTGCATCACTTGACCCTTGTTTTCACATCAACTAGGCCTTTATATCTTCATCCTATACACTCAATTAAACCAATCAGCACAACCTAAGGCCTTTGTTTGCCTATTGGGTCCCAATACCTACAAAAAGTGTTAAAAACACTTTTTTTTTAATTTTTGATCCTAAATCCTAAATATTGAAAACGTAAATTAAAATATTAAATTTCTAAGAAAACAAGCTTCTTAAATGCAGAATCGATCCAAATTAACTATTACATTTGGCGGCAGTTTAAACAACTTTTGAAAACTTTAAAGTGTCTCAAATCAGTACATAGGCTAACTAAACCAAGCTCCCATGCCTCAAATATATAAAAATAAAAGAAAAATGGTTAGGGACTTACTTGAATTAGATGGTTGAATAACTTAAACACAAAAAATGACATCCTACCCTTGGTTTATATGCTTTGGCCAGTTGGAGAAGATGGTATTTCATCTCTTCTTCCTCTAATTTTGTATATATATATACCTAGATTAAAGGTTAATTAAATTAATTTATTTGATTTGAAAATGGTTTTCTTGCACAACAAAAAATTAATATTTTGAAGACTGACCCGATTTGTGATATTTATCGCAATAAACCGTAGATCGAGTTTGTACTTGTTTTTTTCCAGATAGGTGGATCCTTTTCGTTCTCAACTTTTAACCAAACGATCTTCTTTGCTATTTTCGTTCCACGAACTACTTTGATTGTGGGTTCAAACAAATTGAATCAAACACAGAACTGATAATATTTTTTTTACTTTTAGTGGGAAAGTAAATTTCTCTTAAATAGAAACCGGTAGAATTGCAGTTCTTAGAAAATAAAATTTATTCTTAAAATAAGTTTCCACTACTTTATGCCAAAATAGCAATATTGAAAAACTTCAGAGATATTTGTGTTTTTCTCTTTCTGTTGGTGTGATTTAATTCCCTACCAGTGCCATCTATTTATGAGGAGAGTTGGTAGAATCCTATTTTCAGTGGTAGAATACAAATAAAATCATTTTGAGAGAAAAAACCTCCAACTCATTATTTAAGGAGAGGAGCAAGAACCCTAGGTAGGAATACTAGGGTTTGTCGCCCCATGTATTCCATATAAGGGAAGTTGGGCCTCTCCTATACTGGGTCAAATTATATGTGCTTCTTGGATTTTAACCTAATACATTATAATTTATTGAAACCTAGTACATGCTTTTTCTATTTCCCAAATTAAATATTATTTACTCAATTAATTTAAATAAATTAATTTCTCAATTAAATAATTTTCTCAACTCAATTATAAAAATATTAAAGCTATGACAACTTTACTGTAAAAGAATCTGTAACATCCCATATTTTAGTTTAGTGAGAATGTGGAATTATATAAAAAATAAGGAATTAGCTTAGTGGTTAGCTGTTGAATGTGAAAGCATGAAATTGAATGAGTTCCCAAGTTCAAATCCTTTCCCTTGCAAATCCCTTTTTTTTAAAGAATGTGTCGTCCATACCTTTATTAACCTAGGTATACATTTTATTTTTACAAAAATGATGAGCTTTTAATCTTTTTTCCCTACCCTAGCCGCTCCTCTTCTCTCTTTCTTGTTTTTTAATTTTTCTTTCTTCCTCCATTGTTGTCGTCACTTATAGGCACCTAGATCTATCATCTTTTTCTTTTCTTTTTGCAACAAGATTTTGCATCATCTCCTTCACCACTGGATTGCCATTTGCCCTAATATTTTCAACCTCAAATCTAAAATCTTGAACCTCCAATATCGATTCTTATTGTTGCCAAGAAGTGCCATTGTCTCCCTTATCATCTAGCTTGTGTAAGATCTCTTTTGCTCTCAATTTCTTGATAAATATTGTTAAATGAAAATATAAATTTCCAGATCTAGAATTTTTGGGTTCTTTAAAGATTTAATGGTTATTTTTCCTGCTTTTTAATTAATCTTAAAAGTGGTTTTAAATCAACCGCAATTTGGTCACCATAAATGGTAATGCGTGCGCCTATGGGCAAGAAAAGGGGGTTGTTTTTCTTTATTTCTTTCTCACCTTTTTCCAGGATGATATTGGTTTCTTAAACCTCTTCTAATCAACCTTGAAACATGCATTAATTAGGGAACGTCGATCTTGATGAATCGATGCTTCAGATTTGACAATTCGGGAAGCGTAAGTGTGTTATTGTAAACTAGTGAATAGATTCAGTTTAGATATTGGGAAAATTTTTAATTGATCAAATAAGGAATTTTTTTATCATATATTAGCTACTTATTTTACAATAATTAAATGTGTTAGGTGCTGACTTAAACGCCCCAAATTAGCCGTAAAGTCGAAAGATGTTTGCGCGTACGATTCACCTCAAATTAGTGTAAGAAATCTATCTAGTTTGGATTCGAAAAATAGTTGTAATTGTGACAAATTGATTGATCCCATAAGTGGGTTTTTAGGGGATGTTTAAGAGGTTTTTTGATTGATTTTTATACTAATTTTTAATTTAGGTTCGTTTTAAAGTTTATTAGAGAAACTGCATGATTCGCTAGTGTGCTGCAAAAGAGCGTAAATAAGGTGTGCAACCTAAATTCAATAACTTGATTGGTAATAATAATTACTATGATTTAATTGATGATTTATATTTTTATTGGGCTTGGCTTAGTAGCTAACTACAATGGTATCAAGATATCAAACCTCCCAAGGTATTGCGATATCCAATTTTTTTTAGTACATGACAAATCATCACCTAAAATTGAGGCGATCTACAATGGTATCATGATACTGAACCTCCCAAGGACCCCCATTTCAAGACTATTGTGGATATCGCGATACTAGACCATGGGTATCGTGATATACCTGTCGAGCAAAGACAAAATATTCCTATAGGGATAGTCCTTGTCTAACACCAATAAAAACACACACTCTGAGTAGAATTTTGGGCACAATTTTTGGGTTGTAATTATATCAAAAAGCCTTCTTTTTACTAGAAGAAAGGAAAAGACTTTAGATTATTCAGCTTTTACACCTTTTTAGCTTAAGGCTTAGTCACTTTCTTCATCTTTTTAGGTTTCTTGATTAATTTTTTCTAGGTTATAAGTTTGTTAAGTTTACTATAGCTCGGTGTTAATTACCTTTTAATACTTGAAGCTTCCTTATAGTTACACTTTAATCCTTTGGTTTAATCTAATTCATTTTTGTTTCATTTCATCTATTAAAATAATTTCTTTAGTGTTTTTATTAATCTATTTTGCAGTCATTGTTGTGTTTTCCAGGCTTTAGCAAGAAAGCTTAGGTTTTTATTGCTTTGGTTTGAGTTGAAGTTAATGCAATTAGTGATTGATTATTTGTTGGTGTGTTTAGATATAAGCATGAGTATCTAAATTCTAAGTGGTTGGTTGATAGAAATGTTGGGTAGTTGATTTTTAAGTTTAGGGACTAAATAATAAAATCTAGACTAAATTGAATAGAATTCAAAACATAGGATTGATGACCTTAAGGGAAAATTTAGATAAGTGAGACCTAGAGAGATATTATTAGACACCAATTCAATAATACTGGGTTAGTTTGGTAAGGTCAAGAGATAAACTGGACTAATTTGTCTAATTTGGTAAAACTGAGACCGAGAGGTAAAATTGATCCAATTTAAGAGTATTAGCAATTTAGATCCCTAATTCAAAGGTTAACAAACAACATGGAAATCAATCAACCTCTGTCTGTGATCAAATTTGTTAGTTTCGTAGTTTGTGTGATTAACAATTTAGTCTTTTTTTTTGTTTTTTAGATAATTAATTAGCTTAATTCGCCTTCAATTATATTTACTATAATATGACACCTGGTGAGCAGTTAGCTAGATTCTCGGATTGCATGCTATATTTTAGAATCACTTGAGCACAGCCCTCTCTTTGTTTCGATCCTTGGAGTACCCGAGTGTTCCATTGAATATTACAAATATTACAACTGAATTTTCATACTTGCAGAAACCAAACGTTGATTGGTTGTATTTGTGTTGATTCTCAGCCCAGGCGATTTTCGGTAGTCAACCATCAACCACCAAACCTAGGCCACATTTTACAAGCAAGAATTAAGTTACAAACATTCAAACATATTTTTATCTCATTCACCTATTAGCCAAGTTACCATTTCTACTTCATTCATGTCATTTCACATGTCACACCTTTGATTATAATTCATCTCATCTATTAGCATAAACATACATTTATGTCCATCAACATGTATGCTTCAAATCATCAAATTAACAAGATAAGTAGAAGTTAAAACAAACTTGCCATAAGGTAACACATGTACTGTAACCTCTCAAATCCAACTTAGACATTATGGCTAGATTGAGAAGGCTACATTAGCAACCGAAAAGACTAAGGTAACTTACGTTACTTTTGAAGACCTTAAATAAACTCAGTTTAGAAAAAATCGTAGTTGTACTTTGAGTTAGCTTAAAAACATTCATTCATTAGGTTGTGTATACTTAGGATTCATTTTATAGTTGATAGTTTGCTTGTCGCTCTTCTTTAAAAAAATCGATGTTAAACTAATGCAACGAAAAAACCATTTTCAATTCATTTTGGAAACCTACTTGCTTTATCGATTTGTTTTTCAAAAATGATTCATTTTGAATACAACGGAAATTAGGGAACAATGTCAAATTTTACTTAAGCTTGATATCATACATTTTTCGGTTATTATGCTTGAGTAATCCATGCATGCAAAAATCTCCAAATGAAAGTTTACCAAGCCATAGACCAGAAATAATTAAAAATTAAAAACAAAAACCAATAAATACTTAATAAGACTTATTAAGAATAGTCTGAGGTCCAAGGTGATTCTCTGAATGATGACTCCGGTCCTAATTTCGCTATTTACTTGAAAAGTTAAACACTATTAGGGAGTGAGCTTATGAAAGCTCAGTGTGAGTGGAAAAGTTATTTAAACAGACATAAATATCGAATACAGAGAAACATATTAGCTTTAATAGAAGAATACAGAACCATCATTGGAATTTCATATCATTATATAGGCATTTTCAAATTGATGTCAAACGGTGTATGAGCATGGGTTATCATTCATTCGAGTAACAATCATTAATTTCGATACCATTCAATACAACACAACACAATACATAGCATAAATCACTAACATAAAAATATGTTGTGAGCATGATGCAATGCAAAAAGGTTCCTACCCATTCCATCCGCTACACACCACGAGTTCCCCAGAACCCGTCATTCGAACTCCAAAGTTATAACAACCCGTTTTTGGTCAAATCGAAACAGTGGTTTTGGGACTATAAATCTAAATTCAAAATATTTATTTTATTACTATTATAATGCTTACAGCATGATTGAGTGATTGTGTGAAAGTTTCGTGAAGTAATTTTATTGTTTAAATGGTCAATTTGAGAAAAAAGGACTAAATTGTATAAAGAGTAAAAGTTGAGTTCTATTAGCTAAAAGTATCTAATAGCTATAGAATCTTAAAATTAAGGTACTTAAGTGGTAATTAGACCATTATTATGATAGTGGATGATAATGGCATGGCATATTTGAAATTTTGAATTACTAAAAATGTTAATTTTGGAAATTTATAATTAAAGATAAAATAAATAAAATCAAAATATGTTATCATCTTTTAGTTTCTTCTTCAACCGAAAATTAGGGCTTGAAGAATCCATTTTTATACCTTTCATTCAGTCAACTTCTCATGCTTATTAAGGTATGGTTTTTGTCCCGTTTTTAATTATTTATACGTTTTTGAGATCGTTGCAACTAGTACTAGCTGGCCTAGGGACTATTTTGCAAAATTGTTAAAGATTTTGAAAGTTTTCATTGATGAATAAGCATGTGTTTTGAAGTTTCTTGATAGATTATGAATGCTTGTTAATAGATATACAAGTTTTGTTAAGTGATTTTTAGTGAAAATGCAAAATAGGAATTAAATTGAGATATGTTGAAACTTTTTGGTTAAAATGTGAAATAAATGAGAAATATAGTTGCTAGGGACTAATTGGTAAATCGGCTAGCATAGGTTAGTATTGAATTGCATTAATTTGTGATTTTTTGAAATAATGACTAAATTGTAAAAGTGATGAAACATTAGGGGAAAATGTGTAAATGTTTTTAAATGTGTGTTTTGGATTAAATTGAATGAAGAGAATATTAAATGCGTTAGATCAAGAAAAGCAGAATTCGGATCTAGCTCAAGGGAAAACTAAAGTACTTGATTAATCGACCAATTTTATCATTTTCGAACCCGAGGTAAGTTCGTATGTGATAAATTTCAATAAAAATGTATTTCATATGCTTTGATATTGCACAAATTGCAAATATAAGACTATGGATATGAACGATAATGATTTGACATTCGAGATCCTGGTTGAACCATAGGAGTAGTTTAGGGTGCTAGTGACATGTCATTAGGGAATACATTAAGTTGGCTTCGGGCCATGATATTAGCACTTCGGGTGCGAGATATACCGATTTGGCTTCGGGCCATGATATTAGTACTTTGGAGATAAGTTACCTTGATTTGGCTACGAGCCATGGTATAGGTACTTATCGTGTGAGACCATTGAGTATCCGACTTCAATTTCGAATAGTTCAATGGGTAAATGAAAGATAAGAATGTGTATGAGATTAGTACGAGATGGTACAGGTATGTGCATAAACCATATTAGCTTTGAATCGAAGAAATGGTGAAGAAAGTATATAGTTTTATGAATGAGTAATTGAGAGGCTTGTTAGTTGATTGAATTCTTATACTTATGATCAATTGTTGAATTAGGTACTTATGATTAGACCGAATTTATGTCACACAAGCTTACTAAGCTTTATAGCTTACTTTGTTTATTTTTCTCTTGTTTTATAGTATTATAAAGCTAGCTCGGGTTAGGGGATCGTCGGAGATCGCTTCACACTATCCATCTATTTCTCGGTATCTATGAACTTTGGTATATTAAGTATATAGCATGTATAGGAACCTAGTCTTTTTAGTATATGTATTGTTATGAATTTGGCCATTTATGTTGGCTTGTAAAAGTTGTCTTTATAATGTTGTAAATGGTTATGTAAGTTGATTTAATTGGCTTGGTTGGTGATGTGTGTTTATAGTTGTGCTAATGCCTCTTAGTGATGTAGTTCGTGTTTGATTGGGAATGGTTTGTTGAATGCAACTTTCATGATAGCAAATGGTTGAAAAGTTGAGAATGTTTGTGGTTGTGATTTTAGACTAAGAAATGCTTAGTTGATATGGTATATATATGAATGTTTTGGAAATATGAATTGGCATGATTTGAGTAGGCAACGTATGATGCTAAAAGTATGTTAGTTGTTGATATAGAAATGGTACATTTTAGTCTTGGTTGTGGTTGATTTGGATATATAAATATGCTATGAATGCGTACCAATTGGATTGTGTAGGTGTGTGCAAATTTGGGGTGTTAAATTGGCGTGGTAAATAGTCTATTTTTGTCCATACAGGCGTGTGTCTCAGCCATGTGTGACACACAAACATATTTCACTGCCATGTGTCCCCTAGTTGTTGAATTTGAAATCAATTCAGTATGCTCCACATGACCTCACACACGGGCGTGTGACTTGCCCGTGTGGTAAAAGTTAGTATACCCTACAGGTTTGGCACGGCCTAGCACACGGCCTGGCATACAAGTGCATGTGGTCATTTTTAGTGCACACAGGCTAGCCACACGGGCGTGTGTATTGGCCGTGTGACCTAAGTTAGAGAGTTACACGGGGCTAGACACGGGCTGGGACACGGCCTTGTTTTCCCATTTCGAATGTCTATATGGCCAGTGACACGGGGGTGTATGGTGGCCGTGCGAGACACATGGCCTAGCCACACGGGCGTGTGTCCCCTGTTTTGAGAAAAATTTTCAAAGTTTGTGAAAGTTACTTAAGTTATCAGTTTAGTCCCGAACCACTCCCAATGTATGTTTAGGGCTTCTTAGGCTCGTATTAGGGACAAATTAATTGAGATTGAATGACAATTGTATGATTTGATTAAATGTATGTGAAAAGTATGTTTAATTGTGTTGTAATTTTGATAATGCTCCGTAACCCTATTCTGATGTTGACTACGGGTGAGGGGTGTTACAAAAACATTATAGGCTTAAGCCCGTTGTGGTTAAAACCACCAATAAAAATATGCAGAAAAATCTGCCAGTAATGATGTAGACAAGCTGCTAGTAAAAATTTGATAAATCGTCGTCCCTCTTGGTACTCCAGGTGCAGTGCACTAACTACGAATAATGCAGACTTAATATGACTAAAGCTATTTATATAGATCCAGACAAACTCACATTCGAGGTTAGATCGAGGAAAAGAAAAGGTTTCAAATTAGTAGATTTTATACGCGAACAAGTGTCGAGGTAAGTTCGTGTAACTTAATTGAGCATGTAATTATGTTAATTGAATCTTGTGTTTGTATGTAATGTGACTTATATTGAAATGCATTACTTGAATGCTATAATGGAAAATTTAATACATGCTTGAAATGGTGAAAAAGGGTTAATCCCCGATTGCATATTGAATTCTGATGAATATATGCGCTTTCTCGAAACGAATAAGGTCCTGTATTTGTTGCAGATGGGAGTTAGCTCAAATGAGTAATCCTATTGACCTTGTTATAGAAAGGATTTAGCCCGGATGGGTAATCGTGATATAATACCTCTCGAGTATACGTTACGATTAGGGTTTAGCCTGGAATGGTAATCCTAATTGAGCTCTTTTGAGCATACATTATATAAAGGATTTAGCTTGGACTGGTAATCCTGTTATACAATATATGGCTCGAGAGTGTGTTCCTTGGTTAAGTGCCCTAATGGGTACCTTTGAATAAGAATTGACGAATTATTGAATCGTACACCCTGAGTGTACTACTTGAGTATCCATCGAAATTTCAATGATTCAACGGACATAAAACTCTTGACATGGCATGAGAATTATGAGATGAAATGATAATGAATTGAAAGAAGATTACATGATGAGCTCATCTATGTTTACTAGATTGATATGAAGATTTTGGTGACTAAAATGTTTGATTGAATGCATGTGTTTAGGCAATTTTGCCAAATTGATGGAAAACATGTTATTGTATGCTTAGATTTAATAAACGGGACTGGTAAGTATAGTTTTCGTTATACGAACTTACTAAGCATGTAATGCTTACTCCGTTTTATTTTCCCTGTTTTATAATGCTCAGAAGCTCGCGAAGGTTGGAGATCATTGGAGCATCGTCACACTATCAACTAGCTTATTTTGGGTATACTTAGTAAAATCATTTTGGTTTAATGGCATGTATAGGACAACTTGACCATTAGTGGTTTGATAATGATGCTTGTAATCTAGCCATTGGAATGGCTAGTAATGGTTGTTTTGATATACTTGTAATGTCATGCTATGGTAGCTAAATATTTGTTAAGTAGTTGATCAAATTATGTCTAATATATGGACTGAACCAAGGTAAGATTGTAAGCATGTATGTAATGGTATGCAATGATGAATGATGAAATTTGATTAATTTGAATGCTTTTAATTGTTGGTATTGGATGTGTGTTTCAATTGCCGGTCATGAGTGTGATTTTGGGTGAGAAATGAAGCTAGAAATGACTTTATTTTGTCCACACGGGCATGTGTCTAGATCGTGTGTGACGTACAGCCAGGTACATGGGCGTGTAGTTATGCCGTGTGTCCCCTGTACCTAAATTTTGAGAAACAGAATGCTTAGAATTGAGCACATGGGTAGAGACACGGGTGTGTGTCTCAGCCGTTTGTGCTATATAGCCTAGAACATGGGCGTGTCTGTAACAGCCCATTTTTAGGTCAAATCGGAACAGTGGTTTCAGAGCCACTTAACCGAGTCAAAATATTTATTTATCATTTTATTAAGGTTTACAGCATAATAGAATGATAGTATAAAAATTTCGTTAAGAAATTTTACCGTTTAAATGCTTAATTCGGTAAAAAGGACTAAATCGCGTAATGCGTAAAAGTTAAGTACTATTGTTTAAATGTATTAAATAGCTATGGTTTATTAATATGGAAGTCCTTATTATGTTATTTGACCATTGTAAAGGTGAGTGGACAATTATATCCATAGCTTATATGTTATATGTTAATGTTTTAATAAGGTTAAAATAGTAAAATACATATTATGTTAATTAAAATTAAACCAAACATGAAAATTAATTCATTTCATGTTTATTGTTGCTGAAATTCTTAAGAAAAGAAAAGAAGAAAAAAAGTTTAGGGTTCGACACTTATTTTGATTAATCAAGGTATGTAATTTGCTCGGTTTTGGATAATTTCTACGCTTTTGTGATCGTTGCTTGATGTTCTATAAAGCCCATACTTAAATTTCTGTTTTTGATGATGATTTTGAGTTATGCTATTTTTGATTTTGTAAGTTTTGTGAAGTTAGTTGATGGAAAATGAAAGACATGTTTTGGATTAGTATATTTTGTCTTTGAATTTTTGATGAAATTGAGTAAAATGAACTAAATTGTGAAAATGAGTTTTTGAGGGACTAAAATGTAACACCCCATACCTGTATCCTACACCGTGATGGAATACGAGGCGTTACCTCACTTAAACTCGTGCTTATAACCATTTTTGAGTCTCCAAGACTTGGATAAATTGAAAACTCTCTCAAACTTATCGACATATCCATAATATGGGCCTTTGAGGCCCAAAACACACATCGTAAATCACTCGGAACCAACTCGGGTACTTTTGCAAACTATAGAAAAATGTCACTTGACATAGTGGCACATGCCCATGTGAAAGGGGCATACGCCCGTGTGGCCAATTCAATATGGTCGTGTTGATGGTCCGTGTTGCTTACACGGCCTAAGAAATATAGGGACACGCCCGTGTCCTCCACTCGTGTGGAATTTATTTTAAATGCACACCTACAGGGGTTTTCACACAGCCTGGCACACGCCCATGTGCCTGGCCCGTGTCCTTCACACGACCACGACACGCCCGTGTACAAAAATATGGACATTCTATTTTTGACGTTAGCAACCCTAAAATGTCACACGGCCAAGACACACACCCGTGTACTAGGCCGTGCCTTTCACACGGCTGAGACACATGGCCGTGTCTCTACCCATGTGTTTATTATCATGCATACTGACTTAAAATTTTTATGTGTAGGGGACACACGGCTGGACTACACACCCGTGGGGTAGACCGTGTCTTTAGTATAGATTCTTATTTGATAAATTGTAGTCAGTTACATCGGTGAATTAGGTGAAGGTGCGGAAAGAGAGGGATTCGAATCATCGGTAAACAAGAGTCTACATAGCAGTTCCAATGCTACGCCTTAAACCACTCGGCCATCTCTCCTACATAATTATTATGGCTGATACCCCGAGCGAATAGCGAGTTATTCATATTAGATTGTTCGATATCTATGTAACACCCCTCACCCGTATTCAATGCCGGGATAGGGTTACGGAGCATTAACAGACTTACATCACATTTAAACATACTTTTCACATACATTTAATCAATTCATACAATCATAATTCAATCTCAAAAAAATTGTCCCTATTATGAGCCTATTAGGCCCTAAACATGCTTTAGAAGTGGTTCGGGACTAAACCGATAACTTAAGAAACTTTCACAAAACTTTAAAATTTTCCTCAAAACAGGGGACACAATATAACAAATATCTTATACATTTAAATCATACATAAGCTTAATATCTCAACACATTATATCATTCATTCAAACATTCTCATGTCTCATAATTCAAATATGCAATTACAAACTCAATCAAACATTCATACTATCAAACTAGAAATTTTGCCAACATGTTAATCTTTTAAGACTCGAAACATACCTGGTTCGGTCACTCACAAAATAAATAATTTGGATATTAAGCCAATCAAATAAGCAAGCTACTTTATCAAATATAACATGATATTTAACATTTTCAAACAATTTTATCAGTTTAGGACTCACCTTATTTTTCGCTTCCTTGCAGCACACAAGCGAATCTTCCAATTTTCCTTAATAATTCCTTAGACAAACCTAAAAAAAATTTAGTATAGATTCAATCAATTTAATATTAAACCAGAATCCAAAAACCCACTTATGAGTTCAAACCAACCATTGAATTTATAACTATTTTATTAATCCAGACTAGTTAGATTCCTTAAAATGTATCGATGCGAACCGTACGTACAATCATTCTTTGCCTTTACGGATGATTTGGGGCATTTGGCTTAGCACCTAATTCAATAATATACTGGAAAATCAGTAGCTAATTAATGATTAAATTCCTTCATTTAATCAATTCATAACCTTTACCCAACAACTATGTCGAAATAACAAACTAGTTATCCTTAATTGCACTTACGCTTCACGATTTGTGGGATTCGATTGGCTGATTGATCAAGAATGTATCTTCCTAATTAACATGTGATTAAAGTTTTATTAAGAGATTTAAAAAATACAATTTAATGCTGGAAAATATGGTCAAGACCCAAGAAAAAAATTAGCCCCCTTTCTTGCATATAGGCACACACAGCCACCCATGGTGGCCAAAATTGGAGCTGAATTTTAAAATGGTTTGAGATCTCATTAAAATCTGGAAAAATACCTTTGAAATCATTTAAAATCACCCAAATTCTAGATCTAGAAATTTTGGTTTTTAATTAACTAGATTAATCAAGAAATTGAAGAGAAAAGAGATCTTACCCAAGCTAGTTGAGAGAAACGACAATGGCACTTTCTTGGAAATGTTTGGAATCACTCTTGGGGTTCAAGATTTCAGATTTGGGGCTGATTTAGTTGGGGGAAAATGGCAGAAATATAATAAAGAAGATGATGCACAATCTTGATGCAAAAAGAAAAAGAAAGAGATGGCAAAGTGGGAGGTGTAGGCGACGACATTAATGGAGGAAAGGAAAAATAATAAAATCAAAGAGAGGGAAAGGAGGAGATGAAAGGCTAGGGAAATGAGGAGAAGGATTAAAGGCTGACTATTTGTGAAAAATTAACATTTATACCTAGGGTTACAAGGTTTGGGTGGCACACACATTAAAATGAAGGGATTTTTGCCAAAAATTAAATTATTTGCATGAGAATGGAATTGAACTTAGGACTTTAAGGACAAAGTCACTAATGTTTGACCATAAAACCAATAACTCATTCTTAATATAATTTTGAAATATTTATTTTAAAAATAAGGTGTGTCACATACTAGGGTTTGAGGCAAAATTTGTAAAAATAATAAAAATGGTGAGAAAGAAGGGATTTGAACTTTTGTTTCAAGGAACGTTTTACTAACACTTATCTAACAAACCAATACCTCATTTATTCCTAAAAATGCATAGATAATATCAAAAATTACGGTATGACCACTCTCTATTGATTTCCAAATTCAATTCAACTAACCTCAATTTTTGGGATGTTAGATGTACATACTAAGATGTACCACAAGACACGTTATATACAAGCCACAATACTTGACTACAAATGAAAAAATAGATACCGAATTGAGGATAGGATAGTGTGAGCTTCAAAATGATCCAGCTTGGCGTATTCTGCAAGGTTACAATCTACAAGGAAATGGGAAAAAAATGAGGTAAGTATATAAAATACTTAATAAGTTTAAATGGAAACTAAAACATGCCTTGATCATAAAGGCATAAATAACCATTCTATTTGGAAACCAATTTAGCTTTCCTTATCACATTAAGACATATCTCTACATACAACATCACCACAAGCCGAATGTGTCAGATATGTTCTATAATCGTAAGTATTGTCTACATTAAAACTAGAATCATATAACAATCTATATATCTAGTATCATCTATGCCATTTCATTTTCTTTTCATGAATAAATTCCATTTCCAATCAATTGAACATCTCTTGATGGAACTATAGTAAAATGGACTCAAATACTTAGGAATAATTTGCTCACACAAGCTAAAATTACAATAGAGTTGCTTACATAAACTGACATTTTAACGAGGTTACTTGTCCAGGCTAAACTTACTATACATATAATTTGAGAATCTTTAACAAGTTATAGATCATGTAAGAAAATGTAAAATCTCTGATTAATCATGCATCTAACCCTAATGGCAAGCCACACGTATCCTAACATTTTACTAGGTTCACTCGGGCTTCATTTCTGTATAAATGTCAAAACCAATTCCTGTACATAATTTCATTTCTCATTTTCAAGACAAATAATTAGTCAAAATTCACATTTAAATCCTATTCTATTTCCAAATAACCAATATTTACATGAATTTACAATTCAGCCCATTTTGGGTTATAAGTGTCAAATTCATTAATTCTACTTAGTTCAAATATATATACAAGTATAAATTCAAATATCATTCATATGTAAATTAAAAATCAAGTGGTTCATTCTATATGAACATACTTGATCAAAATAACAAATAAATTGAAGCTTCAGGGGCTAATAGATAATTTTGGCTTTCCCTTGATTCTCTCTAGTTTGATCCAATTCTTGATCAATAAAAATATCTTTCAATTTTGAGCTTCGATTTAAAAAGTGATTGCAATTACATTCCTTAGGGACCCTCTAGTTTCTATTTATACTGAAATTTAATAACAATTCCTCATTTTATTCACTCTAGTCCTATATGCAAAACTAACGATTAAACTTTACAATCTAATCCTTTTTCATAATCTAGGCTTAAAATTTATTAATTTAACACCAATTTTTTCAAGAAATAAAAAATGAAAACTTTTCAAAACTTTAACCGTTTTGCAAATTGGTATAAGAGCTAGCTAAAACAAACTCTCATGACTTAAAAAACTTAAAATTACAAGAAAAGGACTTAATTAAGCTTACCAATTGAAAGGTCGAGTATGGAAAACATCCTAGGTTTTCTTTCTTTCAATTTTTTGTAAGAAGAAGATGAAGAAGAAAATGACATCTTTTTGCATTAAAAATAACTTATATAGTATGATTAATTCATAATTCATTTTATAACACCTTGATAAATTTGTTTCCATTTCTATAAATATCTAACAGAAATATGTATCTGCTTCAGTAGTTAAGTGTTCTGGGTGTGAATGAGACGTCCCAAGTTCAAGCCCTACCTTTAGCAAATTTTGTTATTTTTTTATCTAAGCCTTATCTTTGTTCAGTAGGCTTATATTAAATTGTCTGTAAAGTCATATCAGAATGAGCCTGTTGGTTCAAGTGATAAGGGAGTTAGTATGTTGGAGGTCCTGTGTTTGAATCCCGGCTTGAGCGGGTGTTTTATTTTTTCTCTGTTAACTGTTAGTGTTTCGGTAAAGTTCGGTTTCTAAGGAAGTGGTTGTCAGTGGGATAGTGGAGAGGAATTTGGGGGATTCCTGATAACTTATCTGATTTTATTTTATTTTATCCTTTTTTCTTTTCCAAAAAAGTTTCTTTCTCTTTCAGAATTTCCCAAGAATCTAACGTTATTCCTCTTATTTCTGCTTTTTCCAACTTTTTCCCCTTCTCCTTCTTACTACTACTTTTATTTCTTTTTTTTTATTTTACTGTCCAATTTCTATATGCCATTATTTCGATGCTATTTGTGTGTTACTGGCAAGTTTGGTAGGTGCATTTTTTTTGGTTAATGGATTATTAGTTAATGAGGCTCGTGTTTCGGAGAAGATCAAGGGGCTGGGGCTTTTCAATTGGCACGCTAATTGTACGAAATCTCTGTCAATCGTTTGAAGGTAAGGGTTTTAGTGGAATAAAATGGATGTTTATTTCAATATAGTTTAGTTTGGTGTCGATTTAAGTGACTAATTTAGTGGTTTGTTGGACAATTTTAAGTGCTGAGTGGGTCGGGGGTATTTTTGTGTCAAAACCGTATCAGGTGTGTTCCCAAAACACGAAAAATTGAGTTTCAACGAAAGTTGAAAAACTGCACTGTTGACGCCACACGGGTGTGTAGTCGCCCGTGTGGATAGCCGTGTGCGAGACACAGCCGTATGATCGACGAAGGCTTGGCAATGTGCAGGACACAGTCATGTGGTGGCTTGAGTGTGGCCATGTGGGCCACACAGGCTTAGGCCCAATGAGCGTGTGGGCCCACAGAAGCATGTCACACGGGCGTGTGGATTCTGGGCCAGGCCGTGTGGATTCTAGGCCAGGCCATGTGGGCCACACGGGCAAACCACACGGGCATGTGGGCCCATAATTCTGAAAAATTTCCCTAAGGTCGTACGGGTCACTCTAGTCGACTGTGGGCCTACTGTAGGGTTGGTAAGGGATAATTAACCCCTGATTTTTATGCTATGATATTTTGATAGATTGATCTGAGTAGGATACTAAATGAATGCCTGACTATACTGATGTATGTGTATCTGTTATATGTATAAAGCATGTTGAGCATGTTTAATTTGTTATATCTATATCTGACTCTCTATATCTGTTGTTGGGGTGGGACCTGTATATGAGGAGGAAGTATTCTGTTCGGTGTTAATCGCCTTTATTTTGGCAGCTTAGCTGCATATTTTCTGATATGTGTCTTAATAGCACAACGTGGTGTGTAGGGATTGGTAGGTGTTTTTGACCCCACACGGTGTGATGGGATGGACGGAGTTGGTGTGTAGAGGATGGGGGTAGGATTCTGCATATCTAAAACTGAATCTGCTATTTAAATCTAAATCTGAAATTGAATCTGTATCTATATCTGACTGTGCATATAACTTTGTATGTTTGCATGCTTAATTCTATTGGGTTGCACACTGAGTTTTCATAAACTCACATATGTTGTTTGTTTTGTCAGGTAATCCACAGACTTAGGCGGATCGGTACGGCTAAGACTCAACGGTGGCCACTTGACCATAATTGGTAAAACTTAACAATTTATGGTTTTAATTATGCTTTTGGTATTTATTTTGAGAGTTTATAATAATTGAGACTCTTTGGAATTTTTGGTTTTAGACTGTTGAATTTGGTTTGTCGATTTTCTGCATGCTTGGTTAAATTGATTTGTGAAATAGACGATTTTCACGCAAAAAGTGGTTTTTCTAAAAAAATACGAATCGGATTTCTAAATGTATCAGTTTTATAGGCTTTTCCTATAAAAAAGGTTTTGGCAAATAAACTAATTAATTAACGTTTTCAGAATAAATATAAAGTATATGAGTTAAGTAATTGACATGACTTTACGCAACAAAACCCATTCTCTGTGACTTCTCTGGATTCAACTTTAATGTATATGCCGGGTTTGGGGTGTTACACATTTGGTTGAATTAACTTAAGTATAATTAATTAACCTAATCCATCATTAAGCATTTAAAGTGGAATATTCCATCATATTCCGCTAACATATGTTATAAAATGGTTTAATTGCCATTTTGGAATTTTGGTTAATTGCAAATAAGTCCTTAAGTCTTTGACCAATAAAAACCTACAGCGATAAGACTTTTGTAATTTAGTCCCTGTACACTAATTAAGCAATTAATTCAAAAAATTATTGAACTAAACTTTAATAAACTATTATACCAACTGCGTAAATATTCATATTTAATATTTATGGACCAGTTTTACAAAAATGGGGTTTCTAAACCACCTTTTCAGCACTGTTGAAAATCATATTGTTATAACTCTCACTATTAAGAAATTTCGTCCTCAAAATTTACCTAAGAAAAGATAAGGGTATTGGGATTTCATAGTTTCTTTTGGTCCCCACACAATCTGTTCTGTGCCATGATGGTGCCACATTACTTTCACTAATGTTTCACGTTTATGTCTCAACTATTTTACTTCTTGAGCTAAAGTCTTAACTGGTTCTTCATCATACATCAAATAATGTTGTAACTTAATTTAGTCGGAAGGTAGCACATGAGAGAGATCAGATTTATATCTTCATAACATCGATACATGATAGACGTTATGAATTTCATCCATTTTGGAGGCAGAGTTAATCAATAAGCTATAGGCCCAATTCTCTCGAGAATTTCATATGACCCAATAAATCTCGAGCTGAGCTTTCCTTTCCGGCCAAAACGCAGAACCTTTTTCTAAGGAAAAAATTTTAGGAAAACTTTATCACTGATATTGAATTCAAAATGTCTTCTCTTTTCAAATCAGCATAAGACTTTTGTTGGTCAGAAGTAACTTTCAAGTAGTCTCGAATAACCTGGACATTTTCTCCTGTCTCATATATCAAATCTATTCCCATTAACTTTCTTTCACTCACATCCGACCAACATAAAAGAGTTTTGCATTTACAACCGTACAAAGCTTCACAAGGTGTCATTTTTTTATGCTCAACTGATAGCTATTATTGTAAGCAAACTCGACTAACGGTAAAAACCTTTCCCAACTGCCTTCAAATTCAATCACTCAACAATGTAACATATCCTTGAGTATCTGAATTACTCACTTTGACTGTCCATCAGTTTAAAGGTGAAACGTCATACTGAAATTTAACTTTTGCTTAGAGCTTCATGTAGGTTACCCCAAAATTTGGATGTAAATCTCAGATCACGATCTGAAATGATAGATATAGGCATGCTGGGCAATCTCACAATCTCAGAGATATAATGTAACCTCCCAAACCCGACCTAGATGTTATGACCAAATTTTGAAGGCTACATTGGCCACCGAAATGGCATAGAAAAACTCCAGTAATTTAAAAAACATTTTAAAACCCTTTTGCCTTTTTATTCAAAACTAATGAAATTGATTATTTGTTTTTATTTCATAAAAATGTATTAATTTAAAAAAGAATCACATCTTTAAAATTTCTTTTGTAAACATTATTTATTTCAGAAAACTAAGTAGTATTTTATTAAAAAAAACTTATTTTCAATAAAGCAGCAAAAAAGAGTGAGTTAATTGGACTTTATCACAAACCAATTTCATGCATAGTCATTTAAATATCAATTCAAGTATTTTTAAAAATTTATGTCATGCAATTCAAAATAAATCCCAAAATTAAAGTCTATAGTCACAGTCTGAATAAAAATTAATATAGTCCAAATTAATCATATAATAAATTTAAGGTATTGACCACCTTCGGACGTACCAACGTCCAGAGTGTAAATACTACAACCAAAGATATAGATTCGAGGCGATGTCCCCAAGTATATGGGTCAAGTTGTACTATAGTTTGATTATAATGAAAATTTGGTAAGTATTTCTAGGATCGTACCCAAGGGATTGTAGTTTGGAAAAAACTGTTATCAAGCCAATTATTGGAAATAATTACTAATCTACTCGAGCCAGGATTTAGTACTGCTAAGCAAGAAGAAAGATGATAATAATAAGGCACTAAATAAATTTAACTAAACCCAAATCTACTCCTAGGTTCCTGTATCGACTTTTCCTATTCCCTTTTTTGAGTACGCGAGTTTCTTTTAGCCTAGATCCAATTGTTTTACCTAATTAATTATTGAAGTAGAGTTCTAATCAATCAACTAGTCGATACCGTAGTAGGATCTTCTGATCTTCCACTAGAATAATGAGTTAACAAGAACTACTTATCTTCTGACCTCACAGTCCAAACCGATTTGGGGTTAAGGTGTTCACTAAAGGGCCATACTAATTTTGGGTTAATTCCCACCTAAATGACTTCCTATGGTTGTCAGGCCTAGGGTTTCTTTCACGTTCTTCTTTTCCCAAATAGTTGATTCGCTAAGAAACTCTATCATTCAAGCAATTAATTAAGTTAAAGCAATTGAAACATGCAAAATATGTAGAAAGCACAAATCGAAGCTAATCTTACACAAACATTCATATAAAAATGTTAAAGAAAGAAATATAAAGAATAGAATAAAGAAAAGAGATGCTCTTGGATTTTTCAAAGAAAGCATGGTTTCAGAACAATCTCCCCTCACAAAAGTCTCACTTCGGAATAGGATCTTCCGATTACAAGAACATAAAATAACATAAGTAAAAACTAAGAATGAAAGAATAACCTATGAATGAAAACCCTAAAATTGTGTGTTTAACCTAATTAAAATGGCCTTTATATAGCTCAACTTGGAGTATTAAAGTGCCTAAATTATCCTTGAAGTCTTTTGTGACAGCCCAAAGTTGACCCTAGTCGGGAAGTGGTTTCGGGACCGCTAAACCGAGTCACCGAAATGTTTGAATGTGATACTTATTGTGTAGAATATGTAATTATGAGTGTGAAAATTTCAAGCTTCAATTGGGTTGATTTCATGTGAATTTAGTCAATAGGACTTATGTGAGAAAATTCTAAAATGTGATAGGTCAATGTGTGAGGACCTACTAGTGCATGTGGACAAAGGGGGGACTTGCATGTCGAATTCCCCCCCTAATGAGTAGTGGCCGGCCATGACAAGGAAGGATGGGCAAAACATGTCATGAAACATGTTTTGTTAGTGGAAGAATAAAATAAGGAGTATGGGTAATAAAGAAATGGAAAACAAAAGAAAAAAAAATGTGTGTGTGGTGTTTGTCCCCCCATTGCCGTGAGCTAAACAAGAGAAAGGGGGAATTTTGTTCATCCTTTTCTCATCTTCATGCTTGCCAAAAACTAGAAAGAAAAACAAAGAAAAATTTTCTCATCCTTTGGTTCATCCTTGGCCAAAAATTTTAAGGAGGAAAGAAGAAGAAAGGTGAAGAGATTCGGCCATGCATGTAGCTAGGCTAAGGTATGTTTGATGATGTTCCATGAGAGGCATGCATGTTTTAGTTGTTAGCTTGAGTTCTACCTAACCCATGGTCTAAATCTTGCTATGTGATGGAAATGGCACTTGACCATGGATGAATCATTCTTGGTTGATGTTTGATGTTGTGGTGATGAGGCATGAGGATGAGTTAAGATTCGGCCTAGGTGGAGGTTGTGTTAATGCCATTGCATGCAAAATATGAAGCTTGTTAATGACGCATGTGATGATGGCTTGATGATTCTTGAACCTCCTTTTTAGCATTTTTTTTGTTGTGTGAGCACATATGTGCATTGGTTGCTAAATGGAGAAGAATCGGCTAGCAAGATGTGTGCTAAGGCCGAATGTAATTTTGCATGTTAATGAGCAATGCATGTGTTAAATTGATGAAAAGGGGGAGGATGCTTTACTAGTGTGTACATGTGTGTATTAAGTGTTGAAATCGACCCCAAAAATGGACATGCATATTCGGCCAAGGGCAAGAAATTAGCTAATATGTTGTGTTGATGCATGATTTTTGCATGTATGAGACTTTAATGTCTAATGTATAAATATGGGCTAAGTGCCTTGTGTTCATCTTTTGATGCCTAAAATGATGAAATCAATTTATTTGTTTGATTAAGCTCAAGAGCAAAGGGGAAATAAAACCGATAAAGGGAAGGAAAAAGTGGTTGAATACCTAGCGGAATCGTTCGACAACACCCGAGGTAAGTTCTTGAGTAAGAGAGCTTAAATTTCGATGATATTAAATCATGCTCTATGTGTGGCTATTGAGCCGAATGTGCAAGGACAATATGTGCCTTGTGTTTGAGTTTCGTAAACGAAAATGAAATATGAATGTGCTATGAATTATTGTTAGATGTGCATGATTAATTGAATGCTGTCCGGGCTAAGTCCCGAAGGCTTTGTGCTAAGTGAATATATCCGGATTAAGATCCGAAGGCCTTTGTGCGAGATACTAAATCCGGGTTAAGTCCCGAAGGCATTCGTGCGAGTTATTAAATCCGGGTTAAGTCCCGAAGGCATTCGTGCGAGTTATTAAATCCGGGTTAAGTCCCGAAGGCATTCGTGCGAGTTGTTAAATCCAGGTTATGTCCCGAAGGCATTGTGTGAGTTACTAAAACCGGGCTATGTCCCGAAGGCATTTGAACGAGGAGCTATATCCGGTTAAATCCCGAAGGTACGTGATTTGGTAATGAATGAGCTTGCTGTAAAATTCCAGCGAATACTCGAAAAACATCCCAATATGGGGATATGTTACGTATGTGTTGAATTTAATCGAGCCCTTACAAATAAATGTTCGCTCAGTTGATAAACGAGCTACCGGCCTTCGGCCAAGTTAGTTTATTGTGTATGTACATAAGGGTTGTTAATGTTGTGAAGCAAGTTTGATATCGGTAAATTGCGTATTATGAATTATTCCGTTTAGCTAAATGTGTGCTATTCTTTGTGCATGCTGGAATTCCTTGCTCAAACTTACTAAGCATAAATTGCTTACTCGTTACATTGCTCCTCTGTTTTATAGATTTTTGGTTCTCCAGCTATCGGACTCGGGATCTTGAAGTCGAAGTCGCCCACACTATCAAAGGCTCTTTTGGGTACTATTTTGGTTGAATTTTGTTATGGCATGTATAGGACTACCCATTGTTGTCTTTCGAGTACTTTATGAAATGTATAAGTGTACAGCCATGCGAAAATGGCTTGTAGAAGTGGAGTATGGCATTAGACCATTCGTATTTGTGAATGTATAGATGGTTTCATGATGTAACTATGTTGGAATGGAAGTGTTGAGCAAATGATCAGCCACTAGAATGGCTAAGTATGATCATATGTGGGCTTATGTATGACAAGGCCCTAGTTGGTCCATGAAACCCCAAATTAGGTAAGGTTCACTTTGAAAACAGAAGCTGATAGCAGCAGTGGTGTGGATTGGAAAAATCACAAGAATTCGTAGGAGTGGAATTAAATAGTGAATAAATTATGTAATCGAACCTTGATGAATCTACTTTCATATGGAAGTAACGAAACAATTATAGGAACAGTACAGAAAGAGATATTTGGGTTCTTGTGGAACAGGGCCAGAACAGTTTCTGGATTCACTGTTCCGCCTTTGGAAATTCACTATAAATTGACCAGAGATAATTAGGGGTCATACCATATATGTATGGATTCCTCTCTGAGTCTAGTTTCCATAGAAACAAACGGCATCAGTATTGAAGCTCTGTGCAGAGAGATATCCCAGTCGTAATGGGAAAAGGTCAGTGTAGTCGACCCCTGTAACATGGGAGACTTTGACTAATAAACTGTACTAATTGGCCCGACCAAAAATTCTAGAAAAAAATCCATAGGTGGGGACATGAGTCTAGTTTCAGGGAAAAATCACAAAACTGATTTTTGAGTTGTGAAACTCAAGATATGATTTTTGAAGCGACTAGTACTCAGACTGGGCAGTGTCTGGAAATTTTTTTTCAAAGTTTGTTAACATCTCGTGTCCGACTCCGGTGTCGGTCTCGGGTTCGGGGTGTTACATTTTATTGGTATCAGAGCTACGGTTTAGTCGATTCTAGGACTACCGTAATGTTTTGGGTCTAGCTATACATGCCATTTTATGTGATTACTTGATAGTGTGGTGATTTCCGACAATTGTAAATGTGTTTATTTATAGTAATGGATCCCGATCGTGACCGAGAGGTAGCTGATGATCTTGAGAGTGTAGCGCCTGCTCCCGCACAAGGGACAGTGCCGGCAAACTCTCAACCTAATGCTAGTAATCAGAATGATGAAGCTAGACAAGCATTCTATAGCGTGATGAATGATTGGTTTAACCAATACATTCGAACTAATATGGCTGTTCCACAACCTCCATTCCCGAACAAATACTACCCCCGCACCTACAATACCACCGGTAACGGACCAAATAAGGTCACATAAGCCCCAGTTGACAGAATCCGAAAACATGGGGCTACTGAATTTAAGGCTATGGATAGCGATGATGCCGAGCAAGCTGAATTTTGGCTGGACAACACTATCCGGGTACTCGATGAGCTATCTTGTACACCCGATGAATGCCTAAAGTGTGCTATCTCCTTGCTACGTGATTCTGCCTACTATTGGTGGAGTACTCTGACTTCTATTGTGCCCCGAGAGCAAGTAACTTGGGAGTTTTTCCCAAACTGAGTTTCGGAAAAAGTATATCAGTCAGAGATTTGTTGATCAAAAACGGAAGGAATTTCTTGAGCTTAAGCAAGGCTCCATGTCGGTTACTGATTACGAGCGAAAATTTGTTAGACTTAGCAAATACGCTCGGGAATGTGTTTCGTCCGAAGCTGTTATGTGTAAACGCTTCGAGGATGGGCTGAATGAAGATATAAAAATGTTCGTTGGCGTTCTTGAAATACAAGAGTTCGTGGTACTTGTTGAACGAGCTTGTAAAGCCGAAGAGCTTAGAAAAGAAAAGCAAAGAGTTGATGAGGGAACTGGAGAGTTTCGTAAAACATCCTCGGGGAGGTCTCTTCAACAGACATCGAAGAGATTTCGAGATGATGCGGGCCAGTTTAGAGGCACTTCGGGCCTTTTTGGACGAGATCGTGATCGACCCCCTGTGGGTACACGAGGCACTTCGGTCGCCAGTGTTGGGAATGAACGTCGAGACAGGACGAAATGCCGATATTGCGGTAAATGGCATTCGGGGAGTTGTAGATTTCCTGACCGCTCCTGTTACAAATGCGGATCAGTGGACCACTTCATTAAAGATTGCCCGAGGTTGTCGGGACAGAATGCAAATCAGAGTGGGAGACCGGGTGCTACCACTGCTCGAGGTAGACCATCTGGAAATATGGGCAATGCTGGTGGTGGTCAGAGAGGATCTAGAGATGATATAACCAGATCCGAAGCCCGTGCGCCTGCTAGAGCTTATGCTATACGTGCCCGCGAGGATGCTTCTTCGCCTGATGTTATTACCGGTACATTCACCCTCTTTGATACTAATGTAATTTCTTTGATTGACCCCGGTTCTACTCATTCTTACATATGTGAAACCTTAGCATCCAGTAAGACTTTACCTATTGAGTCTACTGAGTTCGTAATTCGGGTGTCAAATCCCTTGGGTCGTTACGTGCTTGTCGACAAAGTGTGTAAGAAATGTCCCCTGGAAATTCGAGGTTCCTGTTTTCCAGCGGACTTGATGCTTTTTCCGTTTGATGAATTTGATGTTATCCTTGGGTTGGATTGGTTGACCGCGCATGATGCGATTGTGAATTGCAAGAGCAAGACTATTGATTTGAGGTACGCAAATAACGAAGTAGTCCGAATTGAGTCTGCGGACTTGGAGGGGATGCCAGCTGTAATATCAGCAATGTTGGCACAGAAATATGTAAAAAAAAAAGGGTGCGAAGCATACCTTGCATATGTGCTTGATGACAAAGAATTAGAAAAGAAACCCGAATCTGTGCGGGTGGTTTGTGAATACCCGGATGTTTTTCCGGAAGAATTACCGGGTTTACCACCTGTTCGGGAGGTAGAGTTTGGTATTGAGCTTGTACCTGGGACTACGCCGATTTCGATAGCTCCGTATCGTATGGCACCAACTGAGTTAAAGGAGTTGAAAGCTCAGTTGCAAGAACTGACGGATAGAGGTTTCGCTCGACCAAGTTTCTCACCTTGGGGTGCACCAGTATTGTTTGTGAAAAAGAAGGACGGAACCATGAGGTTGTGCATTGACTATCGTCAGCTGAATAAAGTGACGATAAAGAACAAATATCCGTTGCCGTGCATCGATGATTTGTTCGACCAACTGAAGGGAGCCTCAGTGTTCTCAAAAATAGATTTGAGATCGGGCTATTATCAGTTGCGAATTCGAGATCCAGATATTCCCAAAACTACCTTCAGAACGAGATATGGTCACTACGAATTCTTAGTGATGCCGTTTGGGCTCACTAATGCCCCTGCGGTATTTATGGATTTGATGAATCGGATCTTCAGACCGTATTTGGATCAGTTCGTAGTTGTGTTCATTGATGACATTTTGGTCTATTCAAGAGATGAGACCGAACATGCTGGGCATCTGAGGCTAGTGCTGCAAATTTTGCGGGATAAGCAGTTATATGCTAAGTTCAGTAAGTGCGAGTTCTGGTTAAGAGAGGTTAGCTTCTTGGGTCATGTGGTATCCGCGTCGGGTATTCGAGTTGACCCGAACAAAATTTCAGCCATACTTGACTGGAAACCTCCGAGAAATATTACTGAAGTTCGGAGCTTTTTGGGGCTCGCCGGTTATTACCGACGATTTGTGAAAGGTTTCTCGATGATAGCCACACCAATGACGAAGCTACTTCAAAAGGATGTTAAGTTCGAGTGGACGGAGAAATGTCAGAAAAGTTTCAACCAACTGAAAACTCATTTGACTGAAGCTCCAATTTTGGTGCAACCCGAATCAGGTAAAGAGTTTGTCATTTATAGTGACGCATCCCTACTTGGGTTGGGTCGCGTATTGATGCAAGAAGGTCGAGTCGTGGCCTATGCGTCGAGACAATTGAAGCCACACGAGAGGAATTATCCGACCCATGATCTCGAACTAGCTGCCATCGTGTTTGCTTTAAAAATATGGCGACATTATCTGTTTGGTGAGAAGTGCCATGTATTTTCGGATCACAAAAGTCTCAAATATTTGATGACTCAACGAGACTTGAATCTGCGACAAAGACGTTGGCTTGAGTTGTTGAAAGATTACGAGCTTGTCATTGATTACCACCCGGGAAAGGCTAACGTGGTTGCGGACGCCTTAAGCCGGAAGTCATTGTTTGCTTTACGAGCGATGAATGTGCATTTGTCTGTTCTACCAGACAGTGTGTTAGTAGCTGAATTAAAAGCTAAACCATTATTGACTCACCAAATTCGTGAAGCTCAGAAAGTCGATGATGAATTGGTTGCAAAACGGGCTAAGTGTTTTCCGAACGAGGAATCGGAGTTTCAAATTGATGATGATGATTGTTTGAGGATCAGAAATCGTTTGTGTGTTCCAAGGAATTCGGAACTCATTTCGATGATTCTGAACGAAGCCCATTGTTGCCGAATGTCAATTCACCCGGGGAGTATGAAAATGTACAACGATTTGAAACGTCAATTTTGGTGGCATGGTATGAAACGGGACATCTCCGACTTTGTTTCGAGATGTTTAATATGTCAACAAGTGAAAGCGGAACATCAAGTGCTTTCAGGATTACTCCAGCCGATCATGATACCCGAGTGGAAATGGGATCGAGTCACAATGGACTTTGTGTCCGGACTGCCCTTGTCAGCAAGTAAGAAGGATGCGATATGGGTTATTGTTGATAGACTGACTAAGTCGGCTCATTTCATCCCCGTACGTACGGATTTTTCATTGGATAAACTAGCTGAATTGTACGTTTATCAAATTGTGAGATTATACGGGGTACCTGTTTCTATCGTGTCGGATAGAGATCCGAGATTCACCTCACGATTTTGGAAGAAATTGCAAGAAGCTCTGGGTACTAAGCTGCATTTTAGCACTGCTTTTCACCCCCAAACCGATGGTCAATCCGAGCGGATAATTCAGATACTTGAGGATATGTTGAGATGTTGCATCCTCGAGTTCAGTAGTTCATGGGAACGGTAGTTACCTTTGATTGAATTCGCTTACAACAATAGTTTTCAATCAAGTATTAAGATGGCACCTTATGAGGCTTTGTACGGTCGTAAATGCCGTACACCATTGTTTTGGACCGAGCTCGGTGAAAGCAAAATTTTCGGAGTTGATTTGATTAGAGATGCTGAACAGAAAGTAAAGGTAATCCGTGAAAGTCTGAAGGTATCCACGGATCGTCAGAAATCGTACGCAGATTTGAAACGAAAAGACATCGAGTATCAGGTGGGAGACAAAGTGTTCCTTAAGGTTTCACCTTGGAAAAAGATACTCAGGTTCGGCTGTAAGGGCAAGTTGAGCCCAAGATTCATTGGGCCGTACGAAATCTCCGAACGAGTTGGTCCGGTTGCGTATAGATTGATTTTGCCCCCGGAGCTTGAAAAGATTCATGACGTCTTTCATGTTTCGATGCTTCGACGCTATCGATCTGATCCATTGCACATAATTAGCCCATCGGAGGTTGAAATTCAAGTCGACATGAGCTATGAAGAAGAACCGATGCGTATCCTAGCTCGTGAAGTGAAGGAGTTGCGAAACAAAAGAGTTCCGCTAGTAAAGGTGTTATGGCTCAAACTCGGGATCGAGGAAGCTACTTGGGAGACCGAGAGCTCGATGAAAGAACGATACCCAAACCTATTTACCGGTAAGATTTTCGGGGACGAAAATTTCTTAAGTGGGGGAGAGTTGTGACAGCCCAAAGTTGACCCTAGTCGGGAAGTGGTTTCGGGACCGCTAAACCGAGTCACCGAAATGTTTGAATGTGATACTTATTGTGTAGAATATGTAATTATGAGTGTGAAAATTTCAAGCTTCAATTGGGTTGATTTCATGTGAATTTAGTCAATAGGACTTATGTGAGAAAATTCTAAAATGTGATAGGTCAATGTGTGAGGACCTACTAGTGCATGTGGACAAAGGGGGGACTTGCATGTCAAATTCCCCCCCTAATGAGTAGTGGCCGGCCATGACAAGGAAGGATGGGCAAAACATGTCATGAAACATGTTTTGTTAGTGGAAGAATAAAATAAGGAGTATGGGTAATAAAGAAATGGAAAACAAAAGAAAAAAAAATGTGTGTGTGGTGTTTGTCCCCCCATTGCCGTGAGCTAAACAAGAGAAAGGGGGAATTTTGTTCATCCTTTTCTCATCTTCATGCTTGCCAAAAACTAGAAAGAAAAACAAAGAAAAATTTTCTCATCCTTTGGTTCATCCTTGGCCAAAAATTTTAAGGAGGAAAGAAGAAGAAAGGTGAAGAGATTCGGCCATGCATGTAGCTAGGCTAAGGTATGTTTGATGATGTTCCATGAGAGGCATGCATGTTTTAGTTGTTAGCTTGAGTTCTACCTAACCCATGGTCTAAATCTTGCTATGTGATGGAAATGGCACTTGACCATGGATGAATCATTCTTGGTTGATGTTTGATGTTGTGGTGATGAGGCATGAGGATGAGTTAAGATTCGGCCTAGGTGGAGATTGTGTTAATGCCATTGCATGCAAAATATGAAGCTTGTTAATGATGCATGTGATGATGGCTTGATGATTCTTGAACCTCCTTTTTAGCATTTTTTTTGTTGTGTGAGCACATATGTGCATTGGTTGCTAAATGGAGAAGAATCGGCTAGCAAGATGTGTGCTAAGGCCGAATGTAACTTTGCATGTTAATGAGCAATGCATGTGTTAAATTGATGAAAAGGGGGAGGATGCTTTACTAGTGTGTACATGTGTGTATTAAGTGTTGAAATCGACCCCAAAAATGGACATGCATATTCGGCCAAGGGCAAGAAATTAGCTAATATGTTGTGTTGATGCATGATTTTTGCATGTATGAGACTTTAATGTCTAATGTATAAATATGGGCTAAGTGCCTTGTGTTCATCTTTTGATGCCTAAATGATGAAATCAATTTATTTGTTTGATTAAGCTCAAGAGCAAAGGGGAAATAAAACCGATAAAGGGAAGGAAAAGTGGTTGAATACTAGCGGAATCGTTCGACAACACCCGAGGTAAGTTCTTGAGTAAGAGAGCTTAAATTTCGATGATATTAAATCATGCTCTATGTGTGGCTATTGAGCCGAATGTGCAAGGACAATATGTGCCTTGTGTTTGAGTTTCGTAAACGAAAATGAAATATGAATGTGCTATGAATTATTGTTAGATGTGCATGATTAATTGAATGCTGTCCGGGCTAAGTCCCGAAGGCTTTGTGCTAAGTGAATATATCCGGATTAAGATCCGAAGGCCTTTGTGCGAGATACTAAATCCGGGTTAAGTCCGAGGCTCGTGCGAGTATTAAATCCGGGTTAAGTCCGAAGGCATTCGTGCGAGTTATTAATCGGTTAAGTCCGAAGGATCGTGCGGTTGTAATCCGGGTTATGTCCGAAGCATTGTGTGAGTTACTAAACCGGGCTATGTCCGAAGGCATTGAACGAGGAGCTAATCGGTTAAATCCGAGGTACGTGATGTATGAATGAGCTTGCTGTAAAATCCAGCGAACTCGAAAAAACCAAAGGGATATTACGTAGGTTGAATTAATCGAGCCTTACAATAAATGTCGCTCAGTTGATAAAGAGCTACCGGCCTTGCAAGTAGTTATGTATGTACATAAGGGTTGTTAATGTTGTGAAGCAAGTTTGATATCGGTAATTGCGTATTATGAATTATTCCGTTTAGCTAAATGTGTGCTATTCTTTGTGCATGCTGGAATTCCTTGCTCAAACTTACTAGCATAAATTGCTTACTCGTTACATGCTCCTCTGTTTTATAGATTTTTGGTTCTCCAGCTATCGACTCGGGATCTTGAAGTCGATGTCGCCCACACTATCAAGCTCTTTTGGGTACTATTTTGGTTGATTTGTTATGGCATGTATAGGACTACCCATTGTTGTCTTTCGATACTTTATGAAATGTATAAGTGTACAGCCATGCGAAAATGGCTTGTAGAAGTGGGTATGGCATTAGACCATTCGTATTTTGAATGTATAGATGGTTCATGATGTACTATGTTGGAGGGTGTGACATGATCCCACTGAATGGCTAGTATG